>NW_012114644.1:3730928-3744211 GCF_000951035.1 Colobus angolensis palliatus | reverse complement strand
AAGAAAACCTAGGCAATACCATTCAGGACATAGGCATGGGCAAGGACTTCATGACTAAAACACCAAAAGCAATGACAACAAAAGCCAAAATAGACAAATGGGATCTAATTAAACTAGAGAGCTTCTGCACAGCAAAAGAAACTATCATTAGAGTGAACAGGCAGCCTACAGAATGGAATAAAATTTTTGCAATCTACCCATCTGACAAAGGGCTAATATCCAGAATCTACAAAGAACTTAAATTTACAGGAAAAAAATCAAACAACTCCATCAAAAAGTGGGCAAAGTATACGAACAGACACTTTTCAAAAGAAGACATTTATGCAGCCAACAGACACATGAAAAAATGCTTGTCATCACTGGTCATCAGAGAGATGCAAATCAAAACCACAGTGAGATACCATCTCACACCAATTAGAATGGCGATCCTGAACAAGTCAGGAAACGACAGATGCTGGAGAGGATGTAGAGAAATAAGAATGCTTTTTCACTGTTGGTGGAAGTATAAACTAGTTAAACCATTGTGGAAGACAGTGTGGCGATTCCTCATGGATCTAGAACCAGAAATACCATTTGACCCAGCCATTCCATTACTGGGTATATACCCAAGGGATTATAAAATCATACTACTATAAAGGCAAATGCACACGTATGTTTATTGCAGCACTATTCACAATAGCAAAGAGTTGGAACCAACCCAAATGTCCATCAGTGATAGACTGGATTAAGAAAATATGGCACATATACACCATGGAATACTATGCAGCCATAAAAAGATAAGTTCATGTCCTTTGTAGTGACATGGATTAAACTGGAAACCATCATTCTCAGCAAACTATCACAAGGACAGAAAACCAAACGCTGCATGTTCTCACTGATAAGTGGAAACTGAACAATTAGAATACTTGGACACAGGACGGAGAACATCACACACCAGAGCCTGTCATGGGTTAAGGGAATCGGGGAGGGATAGCATTAGGAGAAATACCTAATGTAATTGACGAGTTAATGGGTGCAGCAAACCAACATGGGACATGTATAAATATGTAAGAAAGCTGCACGTTGTGCATATGTACCCTAGAAACTTAAAGTATAATAATAAAAAAAGTAAAAAAAAAAAGGAAAATTAATAGATGTGATTCATCACATAAGCAGAACTAAAGACAAAAACCACATGGTTATCTCAAAAGATGCAGAAAAAGACTTCAATAAAATTCAGCATCCCTTTGTACTAAAAACTCTCTGTAAACTAGATATTGAAGGAACACACCTAAAAATGATGAGAGCCATATATGACAAACCGACAGCCAATATCATACATGGGCAAAATCTGGAAGCATTCCCCATGAAAACCACCACAAGACAGGGATGCCGTCTCTCACAACTCCTATTCACGACAGTATTGAAAGTTTTGGCCAGTGCAATCAGAGAAGAGAAAGAAATAAAGTGTATTCAGACAGCAAGAGATGAAGTCAAATTATCATTGTTTGCAGATGACATGATCCTATATTTAGAAAACCCCATCGTCACAGCCCGAAACTTCTTAACCTGAGAAGCAACTTTCACAAAGTTTTAGGATACAAAATGAATGTGCAAAAGTCACTAGCATTCCTATACACCAACAATGGTCAAGCCAAGAGAGAAATCAGGAATGAAATCCCATTCAAAATTGTCACAAAAAGAATAAAATACCTAGAAACACAGGTGACAAGGGAAGTGAAGGACCTTTTCAAGGAGAACTGCAAACCACTGCTCAAAGAAATCAGAGAGGGCACAAAGAAATGGAAAAATATTCCATGCTCATAGATAGGAAGAATCAATATTGTGAAAATAGACATACTGCCCAAAGCAATTTATAGATTTATTCCCATTAAACTACCATTGACATTCTTCACAGAATTTGGAAAAACTATTTTAAAATTCATATGGAACCTGAAAAGAGCCTGAATAGCCAAGGCAATCCTAAACATGAAGAAAGCTGGAGGCGTCACACTACTCAACTTCAAGCTATACTACAAGGCTACAGTAACCAAACTAGCATGGTACTGGTGCAAGAACAGACACATAGACAAATGGAACAGAAGAGAACTGGAAATAAGATCGCACATCTACAACCATCTGATCTCTGACAAACCTGACAAAAACAAGCAATGGGGAAGGGATTGCCTATTTAATAAATGGTGCTGGGAGAACTGGCTAGCCATATGCAGAAAATTGAAACTGGACCCCTTCCTTACACCATATAAAAAATCAACTCCAGATGGATTAAAGACTTAAATGTAAAACCCAGAACTATAAAAACCCTCAAGACAACCTAGGCAATACAATTCAAGACACAGGCACAGGCAAACATTTCATGATGAAGATGACAGAAGCAATTGCGACAAAAGCAAAAATTGACAAATGGCATCTAATTAGACTAAAGAGCTTCTGCACAGGATAAAAAGCTATTATTAGAGTAAATAGACAATCTATAGAAAAGGAGAACATTTTTGCAATCTCCTCATCTGACAAAGGTCTAATATCCATCATCTACAAGGAATTTAAACAAATTATAAGAAATAAACAACCCCATTAAAAAGTGGGCAAAGGACATAAACAAATGCTTCGTAGAAGAAGATATACATATGACCAAGAAACATATGAAAAAAACTCACTATCACTGATCATTAGAGGAATGCAAACCAAAACCACAGTGAGATACCATCTCACACCAGTCAGAATGGCTATTACTAAAAAGTCAAAAAAACAACAGATGCTGGTGAGATTGTGGAGAAAAAGGAATCCTTATACACTATTGGTGGAAATATCAATTAGCTCAACCATTGTGGAAGACAGTGTGCCGATTCCTTAAAGATCTAGAGGCAGAAATACCATTTGACTCAGCAATCCCAATACTGGGTATATACCCATAGGAATATAAATCATTCTATTATAAAGATACATGCACACATATTTTCACTGAAGCACTATTCACAACAGGAAGGACATGGAATCAACCTAAATGCCCATCAATGATAGATTAAAGAAAATGTGGTACATGTACACCATGGAATACTATGCAGCCGTAAAAAGAAATGAGATCATGTCCTTTGCAGGGACATGGATGGAGCTGGAAGACGTTATTCTCAGCAAGCTAGAGCAGAAACAGAAATCAAATACTGCATGTTCTCACTCTTAAGTGAGAGCTGAATGATAAGAACATGTGTACATATGGAGAGAACAACACACACTGGGGTCTATCAGAGGGTGGGAGTGGGAGGAGGGAGAGTATCAGGAAGAATAGCTAATGAATGCTGAGCTTAATACCTAGGAAATAGGATGATCTGTGCAGCTAATCAACATGGCACACATTTACCTATGTAACAATCCTGCATATCATGCACATGTATCCCTGAACTTAAAATAAAAGTTGGAAATAAACAACAAAAAAGTACATTTTGGAGCAGAGACCTTTTCTTTCCATCCAACTCCAGATTTAAGACTTGGCTATTTCTGAGAAATTATGTACCTTGAAAGTCCATTTACCTCTGGAATAAATGAGTCTGTATATTTCCTGGATATTGAAGATTTTAACAAATATAAGAAAAAAATGAATAAGTGGTTTAATATTTAGCTTTTTATTTTTAAAAGTATTCTTCAGAAAATTGCTAGAGGAAAAAAATCTGGCCTAATTAAATACCAATTTCTATATGCTCTCTACTTACTTTTCAGAGCTGCAACAGAACTGTCTTTTTCAGTGTGACATAAACACTCTCTCCACAGTCACTAAGAAATTAAGAAAACCTCATTTATTTTTCCAGGGCCCATTAACAAGTCCATATTTTATTTGTCTTTCTTCTTCATTTTCAGCTGCACTTTGCTAATAAGAAAAAGCTAACATTTTTTCTAGCAATCAAAATCTATTCACAATACTAATTTCCAATTATTTAAAGAATGAATTGCATTTTGCAATTTTGGCTGGTTTTAAAAGTGGATTCAGTAAATATCTTGCCTGGAAAAAGAGATAATAGGTTCATCATGGCTATTGTCCCTTAAGTCAGAGTTACACAACAGTAGTTTGTTTAATCCTTTTCTTTTTCTTGCTCTTGGTAAAGACATTTCATTAACATTTTAACTTATCAGGAAACAAATTCTTTTAGTTTGGAGCTTTAATAACCTACCTAGCATGCATTTTCTGTGAGCCTACATTTTTTTTTTGTTATAAAAAAGATTCTAACAGTTTTTAACATTGGTTTTAATTTTGTTTTCTTAACAATGTCTACTGACCCACTGAAATTTTCAATACTGAGTTTGAGCCATATTTATATTTTAAAGAAAGACCAAACCATTAACTGCGTGGACTCAGGTTATAGTAGAAGCAGATTCATGTAGCAGGTTTTACTCTGATATAGTGAAATAATATCATTCAAATACAATCTTGATCATGAGTATCCCTCAAATCACCCTTATTTAGGGAATTTGTTATGAAACACTACCATTTTCTTTCTGTTGTGTAGGAAGGGTACATGCCTCTGTCATGCACAGGTTTACTGGGTGTCAGTCCTGAATTTGGTAATTTAAAAAAATTGATAATTAAAAATAATAAGCAAGGGGTCTTTTAGAATTCTCTTTGGACACTTTCTTTAAAATTAGCTTTAAAAATAAAATATCTGAATTTACTAAATAGCCAAATTAAACATCAATGACATTACAATGTACAACAAAAAGGAATTTAGTTTTCCCCCTAGATGAAGAGAGCCACTGCAGCATTTGTCCCAGTGTCTTCATCACTTGTTCTCCTCTTCCTTCTTCCCACATCTTTTTTATATGAACTGGTTCAGTGTTTACTCAATGCTAGTTAAGTAACTGGGGTTTGCTTTTCTGTTTACAAATGCATTATGTGTTCGTTTTCCCTTTCTCCTGCAGTCACTCTAGTTGTTAACATTCTCTTTTCTGCTCCACTTTTTCTCTTCTTTATTCTCTATGTTAAATGACTCACTCTCGTTCCCGAGCCCCATCATGCTGTGGCCACTGCTGCTCCTTTTATCCGCACTCACCCTTTCAGAACCGCTTTCACAAGCTCACCGTCATCCCTGTTGAGTTGCACAAATTTGCTTTGAGCTCTCTGGGCTTTCCCTCTGTGCTGTTCATCTGGGCCAAGAGGTCATATGTTTTGGGACCAGCTACCCTGTAAGGAGAGAGCTTGTGTCACTTGTTCCCTAAAGGGGACGTTCTTATTTATGTTATCCACCACATAACACTTCATGTTCCCTCTGCAGTTTAGGTGGGTGTGCCTGCTAGCCAGCAGACAGCCATGTCATTCTGAACACTGGTCCAGTCATTACATTATCCCATGGTCATTGATCCATATTTTCCTCTTTTGTCCTCTCTAAATGATATAGAAAAAACTATTTTCTCCCTTTAAGAAACTAAAATATTTGCGGAGAAGAATCTAGCTGTCAAGCAACTCCCTTGAACCAAACTATTACTTTATAATGCTTTCTTGTCTTCTCCCTACACGTCTTCATTGTAGCTAGGAAGCAGGTTTAAGGAATTATCTTTCAGAACTTTAAACATTTAAATTACTTATTTGCCCACTGCATGTAAGTTGCTAAAGATCCAGAATTATTAAAGGCTTAGTGCAAGTTTCAGTGAGTGTGAAATTCAAATAAAATTTAAGTGAAAGCCTCAATGACTAAGAATGGTCATAATCAGCTTGATTCATTCATTTGGTAAATATTTACTAAGAATTTTTAAGATATTAGTTTAGATGCTGAATATATAGCAGTGAATGAAACAGACAAACTCTTTGCCTTTGTGTAGTTTACATAATAGTCAGGGGGGACAAATAAAAAACAAGTTAATATATAATGTAATGGCAACTGGTGAATACATGTGGAAGGAAGAAAAGGGTATCTTAATTAAAATAAATAATATATCGAGGTCAAAATTTCTTTTTTGCAACCTCACCACCAAATGCAACTTCTGTAAGCTACTCTGAAAATATGAACATTACTTTGTCATGTATTTTGTAATGGAATTTTTAGACCATAAACTTCATGCTAAAATATACCATACATAGGAAGAGGGCACAAATTGTAAAAGTGCAGCTCAGTGAATTTTTTCCCTAATAAACACAATGGTGTAACTAGCACTCAGATAAATAAGCTGAATAATTACCAGTAGCTCTTCCCAGTCACTAACATCGCCTCCCAAAAGCAACCACTATTTTTACTTCATGTCACTAATTAATTCTATATGCTCTTAAACTTTAAATAGATGAAGGTGTATAGCCTGTATTCTCTTGTGTTTGTTTCTCTTTCTTTCATTGAGATAATCAGTGTTGTTGTGTGCAACAGTGTTTTTCATTCTTATTGCTATTTAGATTTCCCTTGTATGAATACGTTGTAATTTATTAACCCATTCTACTGTTAAAAAACATTTGTATTGTTTTCAGTTTTTGAGTAATACAAATAGTGCTACAATAACATTCTTATACAAATATTTTAAAATTTTTTACTTTTTTTTTTTCCTAGGGAAGATCACAGATGGCCATATAAATGTCTTTTGATGAACATATTTTTGCATCTTTGCAGTGTATATACATAGAAGTAGCAGTGCTTCATCGTAGATTATGCATGTATCTAGCTTTAGTGGATATTGCCAATCTGTGATTATACTAAGTCACACTCTCAGAACAGGGTATGAGAGTTTAGTTATCTATATTCTGATGAACACTTGGTATGATTCTTTTCAATTTTATCTATTCTTATGTTAGCTCACAAGTTTTACTTTGCATTTCCATGAAGAGTAATGATTATGAGAACATGTTCACGTTTCTTGTCCGCTTTAGATCATCTTTTATGAAATGTCCATACGAGTCATTTGTCTATTTTTAAAACTGAATTGTCCACTTTTTCCTTATTGTTTTATTTATTTTATTTTTAACTTTTATTTTAGGTTTGGGGATACATGTGAACCTTTGTTACATAGGTAAACTTGTGTCATGGGGGTTTGTTGTACAGATTTTTTCAACACCCAGCTATTAACCCAGTACCCAATAGCTATCTTTTCTGTTCCTCTCCCTCCTCCCACCCTACCTCCTCAAGTAGACCCCAGTGTCTGTTGTTTCCTTCTTTGTGTTCATAAGTTCTTATCATGTAGCTCCCACTTATAAGTGAGAACGTGGTATTTGGTTTTCTGTTCCTGCATTAGTTTGCTATATATTTTTTCTTATTGTTTTGTAGGAGCTTTAGGTACAAGTCCTTTGTTGGCCAGATAAATATAAAATGTTTTCTCTCTTATTCTTTTTTTACTTTACGGTGACCTTTTTGTTGTTCTTAATTTTAAGGTAGCTCAATTGATTAATCTTTTCTTTCATGGTTAGTGCTTTTGAGGTTCTGTTGAAAATGCCTAATATAATATAATATAGTACAATAAAACATAATATAAATTTCCTATGTTATTTTTTAGAAACTTTTAGTGTTATACTCTCCATTCAAACTTAAATACATCTGGAAGAGATTTTCTTGATGGTCTAATGTAAAGGTCAAGATTTACATTTTTTCTAATGTAGGGATGTGATGGCCTGAGGATCATTTATTTAAAAATCACCCTTTTCTGCTACATTTTAGTAGCTACAGTTTATTTAAAAAGCACCCTTTTCTACTATGTTGCAGTACTACTACTTTGTAGTGGCCTTTGTCATAAATCAAGTGACTATATATGTTTTGTTTGTTTCTGTATTCTCTATTCTGTTGTATTGGTATATTTATCCATCCTTGGGTTCATATCACACTGTCTGCAGGAGCAAGTATTTCATGTGTATATATATACATGTATAGGCAGGCAGACACCCATGCACTCTAAAATTTTGATTATAATTGCATTTAATCTATAAGATAATTTGAGAACAAACTGCACATTCACAATATTAAGCCTTCTAGTCAACAAATAAGGTATTATTTAGACCTTTTTTCCAGTCTCGGTATTTTTTTGTTCTCCGTACAAACATCCTCCAAATCTTTCATGAGATTTTCTCCTATGTCTTAAAGTTGTTTTTCAGTGCTATTTTTGTAAAAGATACTGTTTTAAAACTTGTATTTTCTATGTGTTTATTGCTATTGTACAAATTTCAATTAATTTTTGTCTGCTGAACTGGCTTGCTTTATTTATTTATTTATTTATTCATTTATGTATTTATTTTGAGACAGAGTCTTTCTCTCTCACCCAGGTTGGACTGCCAGTGGTGCAGTGTTGGCTCACTGTAACCTCCACCTCCTGGGTTCAAGTGATTCTCGTGCCTCAACCTTTCGAGTAGCTGGGATTACAGGCATGTGCCACTATGCCCAGCTATTGTTTGTTTTTTTTCTGTTTTGTGTTTTTGGGACAGGGGTGTTACTCTGTCACGCAGGCTGGAGTACAGTGGCAGGATCTCAGCTCACTGCAACTCTGCCTCCTGGGTTCCAGTGATTCTCCAGCCTCAGCCTCCCAGGTAGCTGGGACTACAGACATGAGCTACCAAGACCTGGCTAATTGTTGCATTTTTTTTTTTTTTGTAGACAAAGGGTTTTGCCACGTTGGCCAGGCTTGTCGCTAGTTCCTGGTCTCAAGTGATCCACTATCCTCATCCTCCCAAAGTGCTAGGATTACAGGTGAGACCTACTGGGCCCCGCCTGGATTTTCTACATATATAATCTTGCCAGCTATGAATATAATCTCATTTCTCCATTTCCAGTTCTTATTCCTTTTACATGTCTTATTGAGCATACTAGGCTCTTTAGAGTATGTAGTTATAGCCTTGTATTAGTCTGTTTTCACAATGCTATGAAGAAATACCTGAGACTGGGTAATATATAAAGGAAAGAGGTTTAATTGACTCAGTTCCCTATGGCTGGGAAGGCCTCAGGAAACTTACAATCATGGTAGAAGGTGAAGGGGAAGCAAACGTGGGCCTTCTCACATGGCAGCAGGAGAGAGTGAATGAGTTCAGGAAAAACTGTCATTTATAAAACCAACGATCTTTTGAGAACTCACTTACTATCAGGAGAACAGCATGGGGGAACCACCACCATGATCCAGTAACGTTCCAGAAGGTCTCTCCCCCAACAGGTGGGGATTACAATTCAAGATGAGATTTGGGTGGGGACACAGAGTCAGACCATATAAACCCTGAAATATTTCACTGTTTCACATGATGTTTCCTTTAGGTTTCTTTAGAAGCATATAACCAGATAAAATTAATTTAGAACATTACCAAACTTTAAAGAAAAGATCCACAAATTTTTTTTCAGCATTTATTGAGATAATCATATGTGATTGTGCCTTCATTTTTCCCTCTTAATGTGGGGAATTACATTGATGTTTCAATGTAAAACCGAACTTTTATTCCTGAAATAAATCCAACTTGCTCTCAATTTATTGTACTTTTTGCATAATTTGGATTTGAATTGGTAATATTTTGTTAATGATATTTGCATCCATATTTATATGAGTGATAAAACTATAATTCTCCTTACCTGTAATATCCTAGTCACATTTTGTAGGCAGTATGGATTTGGCTGTTGTTTCCATAATCCAGTCTGTCAATTTTAATTTTTGTTAGATTATTTAGTCTGTTTACATTTAATGTAATTATTGATATATTTGGATATACAAATGTAAATATACATATATATGTACTCTCTTACTATTTTTCATTTGTGCCATCTGTTCTGTGATAAAACTCTACCTCTTGTTCTTGATCTTCTTGAGCATATTAATTACAATTATTTTATTTATTTTTAAACAGTTTGATTTTAACTTTTTTTGACACAGAGTCTTACTCTGTCTCTCAGGCTGGAGAACAGTGGAGCAATCTGGGCTCACTGCAACCTCTGCCTTCTGGGTTCAAGCGATTCTGGTGTCTCAGCCTCTCGACTAGCTGGGATTACAAGCACACACCACCATGCCTGGCTAATTGTTTTTGTATTTCTAGTAGAGATGGGTTTTCACTGTGTGTGCCCGGCTGGCCTTGAACTCCCAACCTCAAGTGATCCACCTGCTTGGCCTCCCAGAGTGCTGTGATTACAGACATGAGCCACTGTGCCTGACCACAATTATTTTAAATTCAATTTTTAACAACTCTAAAATATGAGTCACCTATGAATCCGTTTCTATTAAATTACTTTCCCTATTCTTTTGTCTTCCCTTTTGGTCCTGGTAATTTTTGATTGGCTCCTAGATTTTTTGCATTAAAAATTTTAAAGGCTGGGCACAGTGACTCACGCCTGTAATCCCAGCACTTTGGGAGGCGGAGGCGGGCAGATGACGAGGTCAAGAGATTGAGAACATCCTGGCCAACAAGGTGAAGTCCTGTCTTTACTAAAAATACAAAAGTTAGCTGGGGATGGTGGTGCATGCCTGTAGTCCCAGCTACTTGGGAGGCTGAGGCAGAAGAATCACTTGAACCTGGGAGGCAGAGGTTGCAGTGAGTCAAGATTGTGCCACTGTACTCCAGCCTGGTGACAGAGCAAGACTCCATCTCAAAAAAATAAAAGTAAAGATTTGGGTGATACTATATTTCTCTAAGCAGGACTTAACTTGTCCTCCAGAAAACAGCTAGGTAGAAGCAAATCACCTCAATTTAATAAGGGTACAAGGTGTCTTAAGGTACGTTTAGCATTTGTAAAACTCTGTTTACTTCTGGGACGTATCTCTCTAGGGGTCCCCAAATAAAGTCTGTGATGTTTGCTGGCCTTTCTTTCTTGGGGCAATCTATAAAATCTTTGCTCTACCTTATGGTGACTTTCTACTTAGATTTTTAGCTTCTCACCATGCACAGCTTAAGATTTGGCAAATACCTTTATTTTGAGACTGATTTTGCTGTTGTTGCTCAGACTGGAGTACAATGGTGCGATCTCAGCTCACTGCAACTTCCGCCTCCTGGGTTCAAGCAATTCTCCTGCCTCAGCCTCCCGAGTAGCTCGGATTACAAGCATGCACCACCATGCCTGGCTAATTTTGTATTTTTAGTAGAGACAGGGTTTCTCCATGTTGGTCAGGCTGCTCTCGAACTCCTGACCTCAGGTGATCCGCCCGCCTTGGCCTTCCAAAGTGTTGGGATTACAGGTGTGAGCCACCATGCCCAGCCTAAGATTTGTCCGATATCTTGAGGGGAGAATTAGTGTAGCACGTTGGGCTCATTTCTTCTCCTCAGATTCTTGTTCTCTTAAGTCCTGGCTGCCTGATCAGGCCTAAACTCAAGTTCTTTATTTCCCCATCTCCTTGAGACCATTGAAAACTTCACTTATCCACTATTGTTTTCTTCTTTTACTGAGCAGCCCCTGGGTTCTAAAGATTTGATAAATGCCTAAAGCGGAAAATTGATACACAAGATGTCAAGTTCATGAACACTAAGGACGAAGAGACACTGGGGTCTACTTGAGGGTGAAGGGTGGGAGGAGAGAGAGGAGCAGAAAAAAATGGCTATTAGATATTAGGCTTCATACCTGAAATATGAAATAATCTATGCAATAAACCACCATGACATGAGTTTACCTATGTAACAAACCTTCATATGTACTCCTAAACCTCAAATAAAAGTTAAAAAAAAACAATTAAAAAAATGTTGATTTCGCTCTAAGAAGCTTCTTGTTTCTTTGGCTTCTTGTCCCCTTGGGTCTTGGCTGATTTGAATCTCTCCAATACCTTGAAAATGGTTTTCATTTTCTGTTTTATTCAGCTTTTCTACTTGTTTTGGTGTGAGTGTTGATTTGCTAGTAGCTACTTTGTCATAGCTAAAAATGGAAGTTGTAGTGGCATTTTCTTTGTAGAAAAATGATCTAATGACAGATGGTCATTAATCTAGTACTTAGAAAAAAAATCAGAGAAATATCTTAATTAAATCTTAAACAAAATTAAAAATAAAGAATTGAATAGCTGAAGAAAGACAGATATTAAGCTAAAGAAAGTGTAATATAGGTCATAATTGATAAAAATATGGAGGAGATGAAGATTATATTTTTCCAATATGAGAATATTAGACTGCTATCAAATATAAACATTAGCAAAAGAGGTTGATTAGGTTGTTAGTGATCTAATCAAATTTACCAGACATTGTTTTCCAATGTCTTTTGTGAGAAAGGCTTTCATTTTCTTGCTCTTGAACAAGAGCCACCAATTATGGCTGTTGATTTTATTTTATCTGTTTTCCATGAGAAAAAATATCACAACTTTTTCTGTAGTGAGTTGTCAGGGGAATGCATGTTTATAACTGCAAGAAAAGTAAGAAAGTTCCTACTATTGAGTGTCCTGTCACCAGTTTTGGTAACATGCTTTTTCAGACCTGTGAAGAACAGATAAAAATAAAATCACAACCTCAATGAAGAGCAATGTAAGTTTGAGAGAAATTTGAACAGGGTCAGCTGTTATAGCTTATATATATATATAATAGAATATTACAAACTTACATAACAGAGAAACAGAAAATAGAAAATAATAATGTACGGCAGGGCCAGCCTTCATAGCCCCCAGATGATTTTACTCTCTGCTGACTGTAGATCCCCTGAGGCTGCATGTCCTACAGGCTTTGAGACTAAGAGGAGTTATGCTTTTGCAGGAGGGAGATGCCAATAAGTCACCTAATTATGATAAGTATTTCTGCATGTAACTTTTAATAGTATCTCTAAATACTGCTTTGTATATGCAGGGACTGAGCTGCAAAGATATGTGAGACTGATTACCATCTAACGAGCATGTAAATACAGAGAGATTTTCTCCAGTCTGGTGGGTGACTTAAGCTAATAATAGTTTATGAAGAATGGAAGGGCCAATACAACCTGAAGTTTAAGAAAGGTGCTATAAATAAAAACTGGAACATGATTTTCTGATCTACTATGTCAGCTGAGTCCTGTTCAGCAAGCATCTATTGAGCATTTATTATGTACCAGATATTGTATTTTGTGTTGTATACAAAGACTAATAATTTATGGTTGGGTGTACCTTGAAGAATGGTTTTTCAGCCTCGATACTATCGACACTTTGGGCCAAATATTTCTTTCTAGTGGGAGGCTGTCCAGAGCATTGTAAAATGTTCAGCAGCATCACAGGCCTCTACCCAGTAAATTCTAATAGCACTCCCCTGCTAGTTGTGACAACCAAAAGTATCCCTAGACACTGCCAAATGTGCCCCAGAGGGCAAAATAATCCTCAGTTGAAAACCATTGCCTTGGGGGCGGAGCAAGATGGCCGAATAGGAACAGCTCCAGTCTCCAACTCCCAGCGCGAAGGACACAGAAGACCGGTGATTTCTGCATTTTGAA
>NW_012114644.1:3668225-3725958 GCF_000951035.1 Colobus angolensis palliatus | reverse complement strand
AGTATACATATGTAACAAACCTGCACGTTATGCACATGTACCCTAGAACTTAAAGTATAATAATAAAAAAAAAAAAAGAAAGAAAACCATTGTCTTAAAGAAAGTTAAATCAAGTGGAAGACACTGAGGAGTAAACAGATAATTTAAATAATGTAAAAAGTATGGTGAATGGGGAATGCGAATGTGCTTGGGAGCAAAGAAGAGGGATAAAAAATAATTAACTGTTTTAGATCCAGGATGGAATGCAGAGAGGGTTTTTGGAGGAGTATTAATTGATTTTGAAATATAAGAGAGATTTAGGTCTTTCACAAGTGAGAATCAGTATATGTAACAAGAAGCAGAATGAAACCCAAAATCAAACTATCTAGATTCAAACTCAGCTCCATTTTTACCTGGATAAATGTGGACAAGTTACTTTTTCCTCCAGTATTCCCTTAGAAAATTAGAATATCTCCCTCAAAGTTTGTTGCACAAATGGAATTAGAGAACCATGTGATGTGCTTAGCTCACCACATGTAATGAGCACTCAGTACCTATTGAATAGATATTATTATTGTTGTTGTCATTGTTGTTAATAACCTTGCAGAAATTCTCTCAAAAAGATTTATTCTAAAAGGATATAGTAAATGTCTGCTGCTATTGCACCCAAATCAAAATCATTGTGCAGATAAGTCCCCAAGCTCAAAGTTGCATAGTCCTATTTAGGGTTGTGCCTGCATGTGTGTTTATGTTTTCAGCTGCATGATTCTTCCAAAGGAAAGCCATTTAGAAAGGAGCATTTGCCACGTAATTCAGTTGAGAATCCTGGCTATAGGCAAGAATCCTATAAGACTGACTGGAGAGGTTTTACATGTGAATTTGAAAGAAATGCTGTCTTGTTTTTGTTGCATACTCCTTAAATAGAGGGATTTAAGAAGCATTCTAAAGAATCTGAAAATTACTAAACAGGGCTTGAATGCAAAATTGGAAGGAGAAATGCAGAGACTCAACAAGCACATTTACTAAATGAGACTTGACCATATGTTGCCTTCAGGACATTTATAATCACTGAGCCAGACAAAATTCACCTTGTACTCAGTTACCCAAAACAAGCTTTCTGAGTATTTGTGGTTTTGTCACTTTTAACTGAAATGTGGCCAATTACTGTTTAAGGGACCAAAGGAGATACGTCTTCCTTCTGTGACTAAGACCTATGAATTACAATGTGACTACACTGGGAATTACATTATGAATCACAGTGTGAATTACACTATGCAGACTATCTGGGAAAACTAAGTATTTTATATCGCTGAGCAGCATGAAAAATCTGGAATCATAAACAAATGGCATGGTATCTAATGTGTATAAGGTCTAGATGTATATGCCCTTTGGCCTACTGGATTTTCTCAATGAGCAAGAGCTACTCCCATTCTCTATTTATAATTCTTAGATAGATTACTAGTTTACTACTAGGAGTAAGATAGGTGGATTATTTGACAATAAATGACATGCTTTTATTAAATATGATTGATCCATTACAGAATGGATCTTTATCAGTTTGCATATTATTCCCATTTTGCATATTACGGCCTCCCATCTGGAGGCCAATAAATGAAAGATTGAACAGTCTTGAAGTGGGTTGCTCTTGTTTATCTTATGGTCTAATTAAGCTCTTAGAAGAGCTACAAAAGGTGACAGACACATTAATTAAATGCTTTGGATATTACCAATATCTTTCTATGATGTGACAAGCAAGATTGCCTCAAAATAACCCTGGCAGATTATAAGCGATGATACCCAAACTCAGCTTTCTATGATTAGTTTCCCCAGATATTGTTGACTTCTATCCCCAGCTTCCTATGAACTGAAGGTCCCCAGCTTCTTGCTTTCTTAGACAACTCCATACATAGCTGGAACCTCCAATCTGGACTCCTGCGCTTCAGCCCTGTGCTGTTCAATATGGTAGGCACTAGCCACATATGACTGTAGAGCACTTGAACTGAAAAGCTAGTCTAAATTGAGATTGCTGAAAGTGTAAAATACACACTGTATTTCAAAGACTTTGCATGAAAAATATAAAGTATCTCAATAATTATTTAAAATTGGCTACATGCTAAAATGATTACATTTGAATATATTGGGTTAAATAAAAATAGATTATTAAAATTAATTTTATCTGCTTTTAAAGTGTGGCTACTAGAAAATTTAAAGTCATGTTTGTGGCTTGTGTTAAGTTTCTATTGGATCGTGGTTCTATATGTAGTCTGTTTAGTCTTTATCAATAATACTGCTCTCACCTTGTCCTACAAGAAAAGAAAGCAATAGAAGTCATTGTCCTGAACACAGACCCATACTACATGTTCAGCAGAGAGCCTTGATAGGGGTAAGACTCTCTGAGTAAGATTTATGCCTTTCTCTTGTGTTTGCTTTTGAGGATCAGCTTACTCATTTCAAGGTTTTTTTTTTTTTTTCCTCTTTATCTTTTTCTGAAGAGCAAATTGAAGGTAGCCTTTATGCTACAGCTGATTTAGCTCTACTACTAAGGTATCACTCTTCTGGAACCTTATCTAATCCTCTGGATATTTAAAAACACTTCTCCACACTGACTGTTTGGAACTAGAATGTCTCCCAGCCCTGCCTGAACCTTGAAACTTGTTTAGTTGGATCTTGATAGCTTTCTGCATTACCCTATCCATGCACAACTTGTTATTTAGTAGTGGACTCAAGGAATTCCTGTGCAGATTACTGGATCTCTTTTTCTGCATGTCTTCCTTCGCTATGGGAGTTTGTACCACAAATTCCAACCACCACCCTACTCAAACTCTGATTTCTAGATTCTCAATTCAGTGAGACATCCATGCTCTGTTTGATTAGATAATTCTTGTGTTGTAGCCTTGAAAATGACTCTACATGGAAATCTGTGGCAATAGTCAGTCCTACATCATTTATTTTTCTTTCCCCTGGACTCACGGTCCTCTGTTGCCTTTATTTTAATCTCTGGAAACATCTGTTTCATATAATTTGTCCACGTTTCTAGTTGCTTTATGGTGACAGGGAAAGTTCAGTACCTAATCCATCATGGTACAAGCAGAAGTTCAATTAAGAATTTTAATTCAATATTTCCTTGTTAGTTGTTAGTTTTACATCTTTTTATTTTTCTTTAGTAGTTGCTATATATTTTATAGCCTGCAACCTTGGATTATAAAGTATAATATAAATTTATTGTTTTATTACTTCTTGGGAAATGCAAGAATCTTAGAACATTTAATGTAGTCTCTACTAGGCTTTTGTGCTATTTCTATTCTGTGTTTATATAACACACATATGCACATACACACACACAATGTCAAGACCTCATTTTTAAAAATGTAGTCAACTTTTATTTATATTTGTTTACATATTTACTTTTTCCATCAATCTTCTTTTTTTTTTATTGCCATGCTTCCATCTATGATTATGATTCTTCTGCCTGAAAACCTCATGTTGGTATCTCTTTAGTATAGGTCTGCTGGAGTATATTTCTCTGTTTTTATTTATTTGAATATGTTTTTATTTCACCTTCATTTTTTGAGTAAATTTTTGACTGGATATAGAAATTCTAGCTTGGTAGTTATTTTCTTTCAATATTTTGAAGATTTTTTTGGCTTCTGCTTTTTTTTGTTATTGAGAAGTCAGCTTTCATTCAATCTTAATTTTGATTCTTTAGAAGTAATGCTTCTGTTGTCAGATGGATAGTTTGTAAAAATTGTCTCCCATTCTGTAGGTTGTCTGTTCACTCTGATTATAGTTTATTTTGCTGTTCAGAAGCTCTTTAGTTTAATTAGATCCATTTGTCAATTTTGACTTTTGCTGCCGTTGCTTTTGGTGTTTTAGTCCTGAAGTCTTTGCCCAAGCCTATGTCCTGAATGGTATTGCCTAGGTTTTCTTCTAGGTTCTTTATGGTTTTAGGTCTTAAGTTTAAGTCTTTAATCCATCTTTTGTTAACTTTTGTAAAAGGTGTAAGGAAGGGATCCAGTTTGAGTTTTCTGCATATGGCTAGCCAGTTTTCCCAGCACCAATTATTAAATAGGGAATCCTTTCCCTTATTTGTGTTTTGTCAGGTTTGTCAAAGATTAGATGGTTGTAGATGTGTGGCATTATTTCTGAGACCTCTGTTCTGTTCCATTGGTCTATATATCTGTTTTGGTACCAGTATCATGCTGTTTTGGTTACTTTAGCTTTGTAGTATAGTTTGAAGTCAGGTAATGTGATGCCTCCAGCATTGTTCTTTTTGCTTAGGATTGTCTTGGCTATATGGGCTCTTTTTTGGTTCCATATGAAATTTAAAGTAGTTTTTTTTTTTTTTTTTAATTCTGTGAAGTCCAGAATCTACAAAGAACTTAAACAAATTTACAAGAATAAAACAATCCCATCAAAAAAGTGGGTGAAGGTTATGAACAGACACTTCTCAAAAGAAGACATTTATGTGGCCAACAAACATATGAGAAAAAGTTCATCATCACCGATCATAAAAGAAATGCAAACCAAAATCACAATGAGATACCATCTCATGCCAGTTAGAATTGTGATTATTGAAAAGTCAGGAAACCACAGATGCTGGAGAGGATGTGGAGTAATAGGAACACTTTTACACTGTTGGTAGGAGTGTAAACTAGTTCAACCATTGTGGAAGACAGTATGACGATTCCTCAAGGACCTAGAACCAGAAATACCATTTGATCCAGCAATCTCATTACTGGGTATATTCCTAAAGAATTATAAGTCATTCTTCTTAGAAAGACACATGCACAGGCATGTTTCTTGCAGCACAGTTCACAATAGTAAAGACTTGGAACCAACCCAAATGCCCATCAATGATAGACTGGATAAAGAAAATGTGGCACATATATACCATGGAATACTATGCAGCCAGGATTAGTTCATGTCCTTTGCAGGGACATGGAAGAAGCTGGAAACCATCATTCTCAGAAAACTAACACAGGAACAGAAAACCAAACACCACATGTTCTCACTCACAAGTGGGAGTTGAACAATGAGAACACATGGACATAGGGAGGGAATATCACACACCAGGGCCTGTCGGGAGTTGGGGGCTAGGGGAGGGATAGCATTAGGAGAAATACCTAATGTAGATGGCAGGTTGATGGGTGCAGCAAACTACCATGGCACGTGTATACCTATGTAACAAACTTGCACATTCTGCACATGTATCCCAGAACTTGAAGCATTAAAAAAACAAAATGAAGAAGGAATACTTCCTATTCTTTCATGCTGTTTTAGAGATTGTCTATCTTTTATTTTTTACAGTTTTGCTATGGTATGTCTGGATCTGGCTTTCTTTGTATTTTTCCTATTTGGGAATTACAGTGCATCTTGTATCTGCGCCTTAATATTTTTCATTAGTTTAGAAAACTTTTGATCGTTAGCTCTTTAAATATTGCTTTGCTCCATTCCTCACTCCTCTTGCTGAGATTTCAAGATATGTTAGACACTTTACCAAGCCCCAAATATTTCTTAAGCAGTATGCTGTATTTTCCATTATTTTTTATTTTTCTTCTTTAATATGGGTGCTTTCTTTTGACTTACATAGACTTCCATTGTGAATTACAATTTGTAGAGGTAATGTGAGGTTTGAAATGATGACCTCTTTCTCCTGAAAGAATTTACTTTTGCTTCTTGCAGGAAGTTAGGGTAGGATAGGGCACTTTAAACAAAGATCAAGTTGATTTAAAGCTGGAGTTTTGCCTTTGTGAACACTCTTTAGTCAGAGGTTGGTTTTTATTTTGATTTTCCGAAGTCAAGGTCTCACTTTGGTCCTTTAATTTTGCCAACTGAAGGCCTTCAGTATTTTAACGTGTGTCTCTTCTCCTTGGCAGGCCGTGAATGTAGTTTTTGTGTCTTTACCCTTGTAAAACTGCTGAATGCTCTGGTTAGCTTCTTTTTTTCTCACCTAAAGCTTTCAAACTAGCTAATGCCTGCAGGGTAAGAGAGGTTCCCAACGTTTGCTTCACCTCTCTGGGCTTCACTTTTTCTCTGAAATCATGTTTCCTTAGGTTGTCATTGCTTTGGTAGCTCTCCGGTGACTTCAAAGAGATGACTTTTATGTTTATTCTTGCCTTTCCGATTATTTTTGGTGAATGTATAGTCTTGAACAGCTAGTTCATTACTGGTTGGAAAAAGAGATTCCCTATGGGTTGGGATTAGAAGAGTGACATATAGAATCTGTCTCTCCAACCAGAAAGGATGCTTCATGAGGTCTGCACTTCTGTCCTTCAGCTGTATTGGATTGTTAGCTATTGTTCAGATTGGCCAGACTTTCTCCTGGTTCAGATCCATTGTATTTGCTATTTCCTATACCTGGAATGCTCTTGTTGTTTCTCTTCATTTAACAAACTCACACTCATCTTGCAGATCTTAGACTAAACATCATTTCATAGTGAAGCCTTCCTTCACTTCCCAGACTAGGTTAGATTCCCCTGAATTTTTCTCTTACAGTAATTTACACACTTAGAATTATGCAATTAATTATGATTTAATGTCTGTCTTATACAGACAGGAATTCAGTCTGCTTCTCCAGATTGTGCTAGCACAATGTCAGTCACGTAGTAGATGTTCCAAAAATAAATGTAATCTGCACTGACATGCTTTTAAGCTAGACTAATATTTTCTAAAACGTATTCTATGACAAAGATGTTCTAAGTTGAGATAACCTTTGGAAAAACTTCATAGTAAAACTGCTTTTGGGAAAATCACAATAGACAATAACAAATTTAAAACTTAGAAATTCCATATTAAACAAAGCTGCTTGACTTTGCTTATTCCTGAGTTTAACATTTAAAAGATAAATATTAATCCTGCAGAATATATTTCAAAAATCATTTGGTTAGATATTTTCTAGAAATGGAAACTCAGTGAAATTTTCTGTTTTAGGGAAAACAAACTTCATCCCAGATTGAGTCTATATATTGCAAATTCTGGATGAGTGAAATCAAAATCAAAGAGGCCTCAAGGACAACTCCATTCCAGCAATATTTGCAGGACTAGAGTTAAGCTGACATGGACAATAGATTTTCTGTCTCCAGTTTACTACAATCTATATAGCTCCAAAAATTGCACAAAACAGGAAGGTTTTATGCACTGATTTCAAGGGACTGTCCTCATGAGCTGAAGTATTATATATTGAACGGCCTATTTCAGCCACATGCTCTTTTTTGCAATCAGGTAGACCTAGCAAATATGTTGCATTTACCAGATTGGTGTTGACAATTAACTAGCCCTTGCATCAGAGAAGAATGATACGAGAAGTAAAATTAGATGGAAGCAGCATTTCAACTGGTAAATAAAACAATTTTCTTTTCAGAGAATTCCCAGTAGTTAATTGTAATTTGAAAATTGTTTCATCATTAAGTAATAACTAATTTACATTAATTCCTATTGGCTTTCCCTCTTTTCTTTCTTTCCCTCTGGCTCTTTCCTTCTTTTAATGAATTTGGAATTAATCACTAGAAATAAACCATGATTATATTCACATCTGTATAACTGTTCCTTCTCTAGCCTTCAGCTATTTTTCTTCTCCTTCAAAATATATTTGCCCCTTAAGATTTTATGCTAAATCTCCTCTCCTACCCGTTTTTTCTCTCTTCTATTTCATGCCTCCCTTGTCCCTTTCAATCCACATTGTTCTTTTCCTCTTTGTTATAAATACCTCTTTGACTCCTACTTTTCAGAAATAGTATTAGCTTTTATGCATCATGGAATTGTGGGGGATGTAAACATGATGTGGGGCATAGTTGGAACAGCAAAATTAAGCTGAACACAAATAAAAAGTGTAATAGAATTAATTTGAATCACACATTTTCCATTTCCTCCTGTTTGCATAGACTATACTCTTTAGGACTGAAAACAGTATCTTGCTTCAGGATGCTGCCTGCTCCTGGCTGTTGACTCAACCTTGCCCTATTATTATATTTCCATAAAGTATTTTCACACAGGGAGTCTATGGCACCATTTATCAGCTGGTGGATGAATGTCAAATCTGTGTTGTCATCCATGACCACTGGGTATAAGTTTAACCTATCTTTTGGACATGTTTACATAGTTATTCTAATAGTATCTCAAATTTATTATATCCAAACTTTAATTGAATATCCATAATACTTTCAGCTGAGTACTTGACAAGGTAGAGAATTCCAGTTCTCTTTCTTCTTACATCAAATGTACTTGTTCCCATTATTCTCTCCATTATTTTGTGAATGATATCATGTTCTCTGTAAATTACACTTAATAAATCCAGCGTACGATTTGTATTTTTCTTCCCACTTTTTTTGAACAAATATTTAACTGCATCTTCTGTTTTAAGAACAAGCGTTGGGATTCTATACTTAAGAGGTCAGTTATGCTCTCCATAACTTTGCTGTTTAGTGGAGATCCTGGCAGAGAAATAAGTACTAGAGTAACAAAGGTAAGCACAGGGTACTATGGGAGCACAGAAGAGGACACTCACCCAGCATGGGAGAGTCACAGAAGATTCCCTAGAGGAGATGACTGGTATCTCTAGTATCTCAAGTTACAAAACACAAGTAAAAATTATTTCCAGAGAAAGTGAGGGCAGTGAATGGTGGCAAGAAGAGCTTTTCAAGGAATAGGAGAACTATGTGAAGATCTGAATACACCCCCACCCCACCCTTTCTTTAATAAGGAAAGAAGTGGGGACATGAACAGGGTACTGCACAGGTCAAGATAGTCCTTGTGTACCTAGTTAAAGGGTATACATCTTGAGGGAAGAACATCAATGAATGATTGGCATGAGGCAGGGCTGTGTGACTCGTTCTGGCCAATGGGCTGTGATGGTGAGTGACAGTGAAAAGTCATTGACTGTGCTGTTTTTCAGTCTTTCTTCAACTGCCATATCAAGTAAGGATGTGGGTTTCAGATGGTACAGCTGCAGGAAGGTAGAGATCCCACTGTCCTGTGCTGCTCAGTCACTGTACAAACATCAGTTACCCTGGAGGGTGTCTGACATGGAGCAGACAGCCTTGCTGAGATTTGGGGATCATTTGTTACCAGAGCAGAATACTGACCGTCTAATTGATATTCATTCATAGAAAGATATTTCCTGATGCCCAATCTAAAATTGCTAGCCTCTTTTCAGTCATCGTCACGTAATTCAAAGCAATTACCACCATATGAAACAATCTTTCATTTGTTTATTTTTATTGTCTGCATTTATCTTTTATAATATGAACTCTGCAAAGTAATGAACTGTCTCTCTTGTATTCTAGAGCTTAGAGCAATGTGTGGCACATAACATAAAAAAGACCATTGCAAACTGGGGATACTTTTGCAGAAAAAAAATGAGAAAAGGATGCAGTACATAACCATTTTGTGAATTGCTTACAGAAAGAGAAATTTAATTTTATTTCTTACACAGTATGCAAAATATGGAAGGAAAGAGTGAAAGGCTTTATGTAGATTATTTTAGTCAGAGAAACAGAGGCCTGGGCACCAATTTGGGTATGAAGATAAGAATAACGGAGTTCAGAATTCAATTAACTTGAATCATTGCTGTTGTCATTACTGATTTTACACCTTGTGATAGCAATAACTTATGGTGGCAGATTTCAGAACTTCCCCGGTATTTTATGGTTTGTGTGTATGTCTTTCAGAGGCCCTTCTGTTATTTGTTTCACACAAGTACATTTTCATTCCTGATTTCTGTTACTGATAGGAATACTGCCCTATTGCTCTTATTGATTTCCCCAAATTAAGATATAAAGTTACCATGACAGACAACAGCATTTTATAGCCTGAGAATAGATGATGCTGAATAAAGAAACATCCTAGTTTCTGAATCATGGATGATGAATTTTGGAACAAAATGTAAGGTTGCTGAACAAAACAAATTAGTGGCATGCCAGTGATCACTAAGAGTAAGATGAATACTCATTGAAACAGTCTATAAGATTTAGCCTTTAAAGTTTAACAAACTTAAAGTTCTCTTGCTGATTTTCTATCATTATATGAATAAAGTGGAGGTTATAACAGCCTCAAAATCACAAGGTTCTAATGGGAGATTAAATGGATAACCTGTCTGAAGCACTTAGCATGATGATTGGCACTTAGTAAGCATTCTCTGAAAGTCTTCATTTTCCCCTTTTATCTTCTTCTTTTACTTTTACTTTTGCCCAAGTCCCTACAGCTGGTGAAACAGCCTACATTCTTGTCTAGTATATTTTGAATCCAGACTCCTGTGCTTTTTGTATTGTGCAATTCTGCAGATTACTTGTGTTACCAATTACAAACAAATAAGTGGACACTTTAAAAATCTTATCAGGTGGCTTTGTAATCTTTTCATTGAAATATTATATTAATGTTTATTTTGTTGTATTTTTTTTCTTCTCAGCATACTATGTCAATTTCTTCTAACAAGAGCATATGTCTTTTCTTTGAGACCCACTCCTTTCCCACAACCCATTACATTTGATCCGGTGGGACTGCCGGTTTCAGCATCTTGGCCCAGTAGTCACGGATGTGATCATGTGAGCACAAGATCTGTCACAGGGCTATGTCCTCCTGGATGCAATTGTGATTCCCACAGGTGGATATATGACTCAAGTTGAGGCATTGTGATAAAGAGTTTGACTCCATGTTTTAGGTTTGACTGTAACCACTTCTAAGCCTCACTCCTCTGTCTTCCCTTCTGCTTCTGAGAAAGCTGATAATTAAAAAGCCCGTGTTCTCTCCTTTGGTGATGGTGGATGATTCAAGCCACATAAGCCCCTCCCCTACCCACACTTGGGAATCCTCACCGAGACCCCCACCTCCTAACCACAATACAAGCCTTACGTCAGTTGCCTTTTCTTTTCTAAACCCAGCTTGGAACGTCTGTTCTGCTTTCCTAGAAAACTGAATTATGTAAGTAGTAACCCATTTTAGTACCTTCATGGTGTGTGTGTGGTGTCATCAGTTTCGACATCTGATTCAAACTTTGGGTAAGGATCCATCCTGCTTCTGAAAAATGGCAATAATGGATATTATGTGAATCTCTTTTTTCACTTGAATTGTGAGCTCTAATGATATGACCCTGAGCTGCCAGTCACCATATCCCTCACAATGCGAACAGATCTGAGAGGACAGAGTTAACACCCAGAGTGAAGCAGAGGAGTCAGTGAGAGTGTCTTGAAGTCACATGCCTGTTCTAGGGTCCACTCCACACTTCCCAGTTACAGGGGCCAAAATTTCCCCTTCATAGCTTAAGCTAGTTTTTTTGGTTCCAGTAACTTTCAACAAAAAGAATCCAGACTTACAAGGAGATTATTTAGAGAAAATACCTTAACAGGCTTTAGAAATACAGGTGAGACCCCAACACTCTGAGCATTGAAGGAAGTTTTAGAAAAGAAGGTTGAGTTGCTCTCCATGAGGCAAGGAAAGGGTTTTTGTTTTGTTTTGTTTTGTTTTTCTTGCTTTTGTTGCATTGGAATATTAAGAAAGACAAAGGAAGTGTGCTACCTAGGGGAGATGTCAGGAGAGATACATGTGAGAACAGAGTGGAAGGGCCCTTGCGGGAAAGGAATGTCTAGAAAGGATGTTAAAATTGTTAGGTGACTCATTCTCATGATCCTGACCTTCAGTAAGGTGTTCTATTCTTAATAATGCATGTGTTGCTTCTGTGGAAATGCAAGAAGTGGCTGTTGAAGTTACATTTGTTTTACTAAGAAGCAAAACAGAGACTCCACCTCTAAGAATGCAGAGGAGCCCTCCATTAGTACACTGGCAACCTGAGGAAGGCTTTCAGCTTGCACAGGCTGCAGAATAGAGGTGGGACTTTGGTGACAATTTTACTTAGAGCTTAAAGGGCAGAGATTTCATGCTGACATCTGAATTATATACAGTTTGGAGTGAATAAGAACAAATCTAATTTGTAGACAACATTATTCGAATAAGTCAGTATGAAAACTGTACTTTTATTCCCTCAAACCTTATGGGTAACACTTAGTAATTTATTACTATGCATTAGTAGTAATGTGGTGACTTATAAAAGTTCATTTTCTTTATATGCCTAATTTATGTCCATGTCATAACCTAGGTACTGGGGAAAATTCACTCATTATATGCTCAAAAATAGATTTTTAAAGAGCAACGCAGGCAAAATGTATTAAAAACAGATTTTTTAAAAAGCCTGTAATTTTAGTTTTGTTGTAATTCGTTGATATTGATCTAAACTAAAGGTTCATTAATTTAGTGTTGCTATGTTTTTGCTAAGTAGAATATTATAGTACTTGTATTAACTCAGTATATCCCAAGAATTTTTCAAAGTTTTTAAATAAGCAATCATAGTTATTCATGTGGGTTTATAAGTTAATGTTTTTTTTTTTAAATTTTGAATAAAAAGTACTTAATAAGTATATAGAATTAGAATTCTAGAGCTGGAAGGGACCTTAAATATCATTCTGTTCCCTTAATTTGTACGTGAAGAATTGAGACCCAGAAAAACTGACTGACTTGCTCAAATCATACACGTGGAATTGAAACCAGAACTTCAGACACTTGGTTCTTGGTCAAGTCTTGTTTCCAACATGGCATTTTCCCCACCTATAAAATGAAGGGGATGGACTACATAATGTTTATGGTTCTTTTCTCCTCTAATATTATCCAATTAAAAATCTAATGATTTAGGTAGTTTCTATATTTTTATGTAAACTTCCAAGTAACTGGGAACAAAAACTACTTATTGGAACACATGGAGCTGAAATGTATCTTTTGCATAGTGACTCTTAACATGTTTATCAGAACACGTGGAGCTGAAATGTGTCTCATGCATAGTGGCTCTCAACATGTTTATGCAATCCAGGAAACGTCATGCAGCTGTTAGTCACTCCATTGCTTATTATGAAATAGAACACTTGGGCTAGTTGCTCTCACCTGCCATTATCTTAGTAGTTTGTGTAAGGGACCACATTTAAGAAATAAATACTTTCCACGTGAGAAAGGAGGTGTAAAATCAGGCTCCATAATCAAACACCAAGGTTTTATTGAACTTTTGCTGTATATTTAGTATAATGCCCAAGATAGGACTGGGTTAAAAAAAAAGTATAAGACACCACACTCAATAGCATCTTACCATCCAGGGGAGGAGATAGAGCTATTTTATATATATATTTAAAACCCAGAAAAATTATATGCTATGTTATGTGGTTCTGACTCCATGTGAAATAAGAATTCCAGGAAGAAAGAATCATCTTCTTTATGGCTCCCTATTTCTTATTTCTTAAGCTGCATTTTTCACACTTTGGAAATAAAGTTTGGATAGTTGGCATGAGCTACTTAGGATTTTAAAAACCAAGGTGAGGAATTTTGACCTGATGAGAAAAATAAAAGAAACCACTAATATATGTCTGTATAGGCAGGTAAGGTGATGGAAATGCAGTTTTAAGATTAGTGTCAGGCAGTGGGTATGCAAGCTGAACTGCAGATGGGAAGTTTGAATGCAGGAAATAAAAGCAGTTTCAGAAATCCTAGATGATGTAATGTGGATGTGTTAAGATATGTAATGCTGATTGCTGTAACAACTTCAAAAGTCAGTGGCTTAACACAATAACCTATTATTCCTCTCTCATGTTGCAGTCCCATATGGATTAGTGAGAGGTTTGGTACAATAAAATCATTTAGGATCTTATGTAATTTACAGACTGTTGTTTTGACTTTTTCTTTTTCTTTCTTTTTTTCTTTTTTTTTTTTTGATGGAGTCTCTCTCTGTTGCTTAGGCTAGAGTGCAGTGGCTTGATCTCTGCTCAATGCAGCTTCTGCCTCCTGGGTTTGAGTGATTCTCCTGCCTCAACCTCCCAAATAGCTGGGACTACAGGCAGGCACCACCATGCTGGGCTAATTTTTTAGTATTTTTAGTAGATATGGGGTTTCACCATGCTGGTCAGGCTGGCCTTGAACTCCTGACCTCAAGTAGTCTACCTGCCTCGGCCTCCCAAAGTGCTGGCATTACAGGCATGACCCACCGTAGCCAGCCTATTTTGACATTTTTAACTTAGTTTTCAAGTTCACATTAGATTATATACCACCATCAAACTGGAGGGAGGGAGATGAAGAGAAAGAAGAGATACTATTTCCGCTGACATGGTTAATCTCATAAGATCACCTAGAGCAAGTCCTGAAAATTGTGGTTTAGTAGTGTGAGTAGGAAAGAGAAATTGGTTTGGTAAACATGTAGCCAGCCTCCTTCCCAAGGATCTCCAGGAAATAAATTTTGACAAATGTAAAACAATGTAAATAACACTAACATTTACTGAATGGGTTATGAACTGTGCAGTATAGTGATAGTTCCTAAACTTGTGTGATGATCCTGATTATTTGGAAAACTTTTAAAAAGATTCATTTGTGAGCCCTGTACCTGGATCTCTGGAGGACAGGTCTTGAAATCTGTGCTTTTAATGTTTTTCAGGTGATTTTGGTTACTGGCAAGTTTCAAAAGCACTGTTTTACACAAATACAACTGTAGGTGCTTTTTAATTTTCCATTTTACACATGAGGTTTTTGAGGTTAATTAATAGGGGGTGGCAGAAGTAGAACTTGAATTCAATCCTGCCAGACCCTAAAGACGAACACTTAAACTTTATTTTATCCCTCCATGAGAATTACAACTAATTATTAAGGAACTTATGGACCTCTGCATATTTTTTATATATCTAATATACTTTTTGGTACTTTCATAAATGCTGTGATATTGGATTTTTAATTTTTTTATTTCTGAATAAGATGGTATATTCATAAACATAAAAATATGAAATATTAGGACTAGACATATTCTCCACTTAAGATCAAGAGAAGTTTAACACAGATGTAATATATGCTCTTGGTTCCTATTATGTCATGAATTTCAGAAACTAAAAATAAATTGAGTAAGTTTGGTGGTGCCTCAAAAGATAGCTTTGGCCATTTGTAGGAAAAACATCCCATCATCTTCAAGGATAGACTGGGTGAGGCATAGGTTAACTGAATGGCCCAAGTCAGTCAGTGATGCTGTTCTAAAGACCAGGATAAACACATAAACATCCTGAGGCAGGAATATCTCACCTTGGTAATGACAAGTAATCCTTGGGGTAGAAATGTCAGTGAACAATCTTCAGTGATAAAAAATCAAAGATGTGAAGCAACAAACTAGCAGAAAAAGAAATCAAGAAAGTAGTTCTATTTAAAATAGCTATTTAAATATTCTATTTAAAATAACAACAACAACAACAACAAAATACCTAGGAATAAATTTAATCAAGGAGATAAGAGATCTCTACAAAGAAAACTATGAAACGTGATGAAAAATATAGAAGAGGACACAAATGGAAAGACATCCTTTGTTTATGAATTAGAATAAGTAATATTGTTAGAATGACCATATTACTCAAAGAGACTGATTTGATGCAATCCCTATCAAAATACCAATGATATTCTTAACATAAATAGGAAAAAAAATTCTAAAATTTGTATGGAATCATGAAAGACCCCAAATAGACAAAGAAATCGTGAACAAAAAGGGCTGGAAGCATCACACCACCAAACTTCAAAATATCTTACAAAGCTATAATAACCAAAACAGCATGGTATTGGCATAAAAACAGACACATAGACCAATGAAACAGAATAGAGAATGCAGAAATAAATCTAAAATTAGTTGACTGTACTGACAGCCAACTGAATTTTTTGAGAAAGGCACTGACAACATTCACTGGGAAAGGGACAGTCTCATCAATATATGGTGTTGGGAAAACTGGATGTCCTTATGCAAAAAAATAGAACTAGATTTTTATCTCTCACCATAAATAAAAATAACTCAAAATGAATTAAATACTTAAATGTAAGACATGAAATTTTAAAACTACTGAAGAAAACATAGGGGAAATGCTTCAGGTCATTGGTCTGGGAAAAGATCTCAGAAGACTTCAAAAGCACAGACAACAAAAGCAAAAGTGATCTCAAGGTTTTTTTCATATGCTTGTTGGCTGCCTGTATGCTTTCTTTTGAGAAGTGCCTGTTCATATCTTTGGCCTATGGAGTTGCTTTTCTCTTGTAAATTTGTTTAAGTTTCTTAGAGATGCTGGATATTGGACTTTTGTCAGGCACATAGTTTGCAAATATTTTCTCCCATTCTGCAGGTTATCTGTTTATTCTGTTGATAATTTCTTTTTCTGTGCAGAAGCTCTTAAGTTTAATTAAATCCCATTTGTCAATTTTTGCTTTTGTGATAATTGGTTTTGGTGTCTTTACCATGAATTCTTTGCTCATGCCTATGTCCAGGATGGTATTGCCTAGGTCAGCTTCCAGGGTTTTTGTAGTTTTGGATTTTACGTTTAAGTCTTTAATCCAGCTTTAGTTGATTTTTGAATAAGGTGGAAGGAAGGGGCCCAGCTTCAATCTTCTGCATATGGCTATATCCCAGCACCATTTATTGTATAGAGAGTCCTTTCTCCATTGCTTGTTTTTGTTAGCTTTGTCAAAGATCAGATGGTTGTAGACATGTGGCCTTATTTCTGAACTCTCTGTTCTGTTACATTGATCTACGTGCCTGCTTTTGTATCAGTACCATACTGTTTTGGTTACTGTAGCTTCATAGTATATAGTCTGAAGTTGGGTACTGTGATGCCCCCAGCTTTCTTCTTTTTGCTTAGGATTGCCTTGGTTATTTGGGTCCTTTTTTGTTGCATATAAATTTTAAAATACTTTTTTTCTAGTTCTGTGAAGAATGTCATTGGTAGTTTCATAGGAATAGCATTGAATCTGTAAATTTCTTTAGTCATTTTAATGATACTGATAATTTCTATCCATGAGCATAGGATGCTTTCATTTGTTTGTGTCTTCTCTGGTTTCTTTGAGGAGTGTTTTGTAATTCTTATTGTAGAGATCTTTCACCTGCCTGGTTAGTTGTATTCCTAGGTATTTTATTCTTTTTGTGGCAGTCGTGAGTGGGATTGCCTTTCTGATTTGGTCCTTGGTTTGGCTGTTACTGGTGTATAGGAATGCTAGTGATTTTTGTACATTGATTTTGTATCCTGAAACTTTGCTGGAGTTGTTTATCAGCTGAGGAGCTTTTGGGCCAAGACTATGGTGTTTTCTAGATATAGAATCATATCATCTGCAAACAGAGATAGTTTGACTTCCTCTCTTCCTATTTGGATGCTTTTTATTTCTTTCTTTTGCCTGATTGTTCTGGCTAAGACTTCCCGTACTTTGTTGAACAGAAGTGGTGAGAGAGGGCATCCTTGTCTTGTGTCAGTTTTCAAGGAGGATACTTCCAGTTTTTGCCCATTCACTATAGTATTGGCTGTGGGTTTGTCATAGATGGTTTTTATTAGTTTGAGGTATGTTCCCTAAATACTTAGTTTATTGAGAATTTTTTAAATGATGGGTGTTCAATTTTATTGAAATCTTTTTCTGAATCTATTGAGATAACCATGTGGTTTTTGTTTTTAGTTCTATTTATGTGATGAATCACATTTATTGATTTGTGTATGTTGAACCAACCTTGCATCCTGTGCCTCGACAGCTCATGGGCTGTGCCTTCTGGTGTAGATGGCACTGTGTGGACACTGCCAAGATTTACCACCTGTGCCCTCCAGAGGGGACCTCCAGAGGGGAGGTCACTGCAGCCTTCAGCATACCTGGGGCAGCTGAGCAGTGTGGCACCAGAATGCAAGTAGTAGAACCTTGAGGCAGCACCTGGAAATGAGTGCAAAGGTCCCATGCAAGGCATAGAGGACAGAACTCTATCAAAGAGGGGCTTTGAGCACCTCTTTGATAGAGTTCTGTCCTCTATGCCTTGGCTCAATATCACTGATCATTAGAAAAATGCAAATCAAAACCACAGTAAGGCACTATCTCACACAAGTCAGAATAACTATTATTAAAAAGTAGAAAAATAACAGATGCTGGTGAAGTTGTGGAGAAACAGGAACACTTATACACTTATACATCCCATTACAGCTGCCTCCACCTAGATTTCAAAAAATGGAGCTGCCAGGAGCCTTGGGCACATGACCTAGGGAGAGAGCTGCCAGAAGGGCTGAGTCCTTTCAGAAAGCACACACTAGGGAAATGCCTAGTGGAGCCGTGGGGCAGGTATGGCTCTAAGACCCTGGAACTGTAGAGACACCAGTGTGCAATGCCAACCTAAAAGAGCCCCGGTACCTGACTCTGACCCATGAGAGTTGTTGTGTTTGTGGTTCTCAGCAAAGTGACTGGTCTGGGACAGCCTGGAACTCTGGGGACTATTCCCCACCCCAGTATGAACACAGCAACTTCTTTGCGGGCAAATTACATTGATGAACGGTGGCCTGACTATTTGGAAAGATGTTTTTCCTTCAAAAATTGTTATGGGTTGAATTGTGTAGCCCAAAAAGTCATGTTTTGTAGTTCTAATCCCTGGTAGCTCAGAATGTGACTTTATTCAGAAATAAGGTTTTTACAAATGTAGTTCATTAAGTTGAATTACAAATGTAATTCATACTGGAGTAGGATAGGCTTCTAATCCTATATGACTGGAGTCCTTATAAAATAAAAGTTACTTGGACAAGAACACACATGCAGGAAGAACAGCATGTGAAGATGGAGACAGAGATCTGGGTGTCATAGCAGAAGCCAAGGAATACCCACGCCTTCTAGGAAACCACCAGGAGCTAGGAGGGAGACCGGGAACAGATTTCCTTACACCCCTCAGAAGGAACCAACCCTGCTGCCACCTTGACCTGATTTCTAGTGTCCGGAACTGAGGCAATAAATTTCTGTTATTCTGAGGCAGCAAATTTTGATACCTTAACACAACAGTCCTAGCAAACTGATACAGGGACTATAAATGACAATAAGAAACATAAAAATAAAAGTAAATATTCCTCCCTTGGGGGATTTTGAGAAGTGCAGAATATAGTTGGCAGTCTAGTATAAATGAAAAATCAGACAGATCGGAATTGAAATCTTACCTATACCAGGGTCTGGGTGGGTTTCTTTGACTGAGTTATCCAGATTCTCAGAGTCTCAATATCTTAATCTAAATAATGGAGAAATAGTATTTAATATTTTGGTCATTATTAATGGCTGAATAATATCTCTACTATTTCAATTATTGTTTTGAAAATGTAATTGCTACCATTCCACTATGGTTTGAAAGTGTCCTCCAAAGTTCATGTGTTGGAAAGTTTTTTCTCAATGCAATGGGGTTGAGAAATAGGACCTTTAAGAGGTGTTTAGGTCATGAGAGCTGTGCCCTCATGAGTGGATTAATGTAGTTACTGTAGAAGCAAGTTTGTTATTGAGAGAGTGGATTTGTTATAAAAACAAGTTCAGCTCTCTCTCTCAACATGTGATGCCTTTTATCATGTTACGATGCAGGAAGAATTCACCATCCCAGCCTCCAGAACTGTGAGGCACTAAATTTCTTTTCTTAATAAATCACCAAGTCTCATGTATACTGTTATAATAGCACAAAACCAACGAAGACATATTCACTGCTTAATATGCATTATTTCACAACAAATCAGTGAAGGTATTACTGTATTACTGCCATTTAGGGAAAAGTGATTAGACTTATGCATGGGTCATATTCTTTTTAAGAATAAACCTGTCATCTAAGGCAAAAGTCACAAACACTATACCTCTCACTTCTTGGATTATCTGCCTAGTGAAGAACATATGTCTGTTGTATTTGCTTTATATCATATCATATCATCTGTGTGTGTGTGTGTGTGTATACATATTTGCAATATTCTGACTTCTCTACAGGAGCTTGAACCAGAAGTATGGCTCCTTTATTTTTCAAGTATCTCTAGAAAAATTATAAAGTAATGATTAATTATTAGCATGGCATTAAATCATAAAATGACCAGAATTACACATAATGTAAAAATAATAAGCCAAATGAGAAAATAATCCATCAATTATTTTTTATAGAAAAGACTTTCTCTCTCATGCAATACAAGAAGTTATGGTATTTTTGGCATCCCCCATGATTTAAACTTTGATTTATGTTTATTTGTCATTTCACTATAATGCTTGAACATAATATTTTGGAGCTTGTACTTTAAAATAATTGCTAGTCTAAAGAAAAATATTATAAAAAGTCAAACAAGTTTTGTGCTTCATTTAAAGAGATAATTATATATAACTTTCATGAAACTATGGTATTAATGATTTATCTGTAGATTATACTCTCTTTTCAAGATTATTGTCTACTCATTATTTCTCCTCGTGGAACCCAGAACAGGGGCTTGCGCAAATTATGTGCACAATAAAGTTTGCTAATGATAGTGTAGGTCACTCATACAACTTACTTAACTTGCAAGTATCTTTAAAAATAATGTATTTCTTTCATTGATCCTGTAATTCTTATTTTGAATATGTAAATGTACTCCTCAGAAAACTGGAAAAAAAATCCCAGTAGTTTTATTCTTACATGGTGATTATATATTAATACTAAAACTCCAAATTTATCTATACTAAGTAAAACTTATCCATTGCACAGGAAATGAATGATTTCGTACTTTTTGAGAAGTTCTGAGAACTCAGCAAGCATTGAACTAAATGGTATGATGGAATATGGATGATTATCTCCAGCTGTGGAATATCTGTTCCAATCCCAGGATATCAGGACCCTTTAAAAAGAAGAAGAGATGCATGAGCTTTACTGTTGGTGCCTCATTATTATATGAAATTCTGTAAGATGTGGATTGGAAGTTTACACGACTGCATTTGGAAGCAGTTTGGTGAAATTTATCTATGATGCATTTCAGTGGTTCAGTTGTTAGCCTCATCTATCCTGTTTACAAGAGTACATTTGGAAGTAGTTCATTTGGTGAAATTTATCTAGGATGTGTTTCAGTGGTTCAGTTCTTAGTCTCATATATCTTGCTGTGTCCTACAAAATGCACATTGGGAATTTAAAGACTGTTTAACATTCTGCTTTTAGAGTATGTGAACCATGTCATTTGAACTATGAATGACCATTTGGTGGTCTTTTAATTCCTGAGGATACTTCGTTCCCTTGAAATAAGAAACAATGTTTAAGAGGATAATTTCTTTGAGAAATAGTAGTAAGTGCACATGGTAGTAGTTTTCTATCATTCTGCTTCCTAAATGATTACCCTTAAAACCGATCATAAATCCTATCTGAGTGAGGGCGATGAGAAATAGCTCAGGAAGCTGATCAGGAAGGTGACTTTGAGGGTATGTGAGTTAACTGAGTGGTGCCAACATAGCTTTACCACAAAGTACTCATCAGGTATTAGTATGTGGAGTATGAGACAGTTTTTCCTTATTTTTCAAAAGTGACTAACATCTAAGAAAAAAAGAGTATGAAATAAATTCCTATCTTGAGAAAGTTGCTCTCTGATAGTCACATCTTCAAATTTTAAAGTAGAAAATAATTCTATAGTCATAGTTACATTTGGGAAATCAATATTTGATAATAAAAGTTCTATCAATGGCTGGATGAATGGACTGTTGTATAAGAGGAAAAGGGATCTTCAAATGCTTTATATTAAAGTGTACTTGGGTAGCATATTTATGTGCAGCATTTTATAGTACTTTATGAAGCCGTATCCTCCAGTCATCTTGGTATTAAAGACCCGAGGAAAATTTTACTAATTTCTCTAGACCTTGAGTAGCAATTGTGGAAAATTAATTTATTCACCGCCTTTATGATAATATAGCATAAAGTTCAGAACACTGGTTATGAAGTTAGGCTGCCTAGGTTTGAATCTTTATTATCTTATTATTAGCTGTATGACCTTATTAGGCATTTGCAAGTCACACAATCTTTTGTCACCTTATCTGTAAAATAAAGATATAATCAGTGCCTATTTCATAAAGCTTATCAAGATTAAATGAGGATAAAGCATATAAGTAAAATTCTCGGGATAGTGTTTAGCATACAATAAGTGTTCAAACATGTAGGACACTCCTTTCAAGCCAAGGAGCATGAAAATGATCAAGGTGCAAGGAGAGTAAGGAAGCTACCCCTTGGGATTTGTATTTCCCTTTGCTTCTCTCTTGCTTATCAATAGTTCAGGGAGCTAGCTTCTCAGGAAGCCACAGCAGATATTACCAGAGATGTTATATAGAGCTGAAAGTGTATTCAGAAAAACCGGAGTGCTGCTTTGTGTGTCAGTAACCATAAATGCAACACTGCTATTGCCTGCATAAAAACAGGTAATGTCAGGTAGACTTCTCAGTAGTTAAATGATACAATTAGAAGCACTGTTGAACATACTTTTCACAAAATGGAAAAAACTTCATAAAAGATCTAGCAGAGCTAAAATTTAAATACCCAGCTTGAGTTATGTGCTTCTAAATATAGCTCAGTTTCTTGTTATCTGCATGGCTCATCATCCAGCATGAAGATTAGCATGTGCTTATATCCATAACATTGGCAGGTATTTAATTTACGGTAACTGGGTTTTTAAATTTAAATGTTAGATTTAATAGGCTAGATAAAATGTAACAATTATGCATGAAAAAATTAATTGAGTCTGTTGTAATTCATTCAAGTAATGCTCACAATACAGGGTAAATGGGAAGTAAATCTTTTAGAATCTGCCACTTTACCTTTTTTAGTAGTTGCACAGTTCTTCAGCACAGTTTTATGGCATAGTTCTTATTTAATAGACATACATATTTAAGCACCTTATGTAGAATATATCATAGATATATAATAGGCACTGATTATATCTTCTTCTCTCAGATTCTGTTTTCAGGGAAATCCAAACTAAAAGAGTTGCAAGCCTTTTAAATGAACTAGATAAGAAGCAAGCCAATCTTCCCCTCCTTCAGTGCTACATCTCTTGCGATTATTACCAAGAGATGCAGTATCGAAGATAAAAAGAAAATGTCTCTTCAGCAAATCATAATAATTGAAAATCTAAGTTATGATGGATGTTGAGATCTATCCTATTTTGTTCCTTAAATACCAGAAAAGTGTAATCAATTAATTCTTTAGACAAATCTTAAAAGGGTACTTCTTAACTCAAACCCATGTTGCTAAACTTTGGCTTCTCTCCTACAAAACTACTAAGCAAAAAACAAACTTACTTTAAAAAATTGCTTTAGCAGATGCTTTCGGTGCCTGATATGGTTTGGATCTTTGTCCCCACCCAAATTTCATGTTGAATTACAATCTGCGATGTTGGAGGTGGGGCCTCCTGGGAGGTGATTGGATCATGGTGGTGGTTTCTCATGAATGGGTTAGCACCATCCCTTTGATACTGTTCTTGTGATAGAGTTCTCACAAGATCTAGTTGTTTAGAAGTATGTAGCATCTCCTCCTTCTCTCTCAGTCCTGCTCCTGCTTTGCTTTTGACCATGAGTAAAAACTCCCTGAGGCCTCCCCAGAAGAAGACGCTTCAGTGCTTCCTGTACAGCCTGTGGAACTGTGAGCAAATTAAACCTCTTTTCTTTATTCTAAGATGTTTCCTAGAATAAAGAATTCTAAGATTTTTTTTCAAGCTCCTGGCCCCTGGTATACACACTCTATCTCACAATTATTTAATCAAACACTAATCTAGGTGCTGCTGTGAAGAGATTTTTCAGATGCAATTAAAGTCCTAATCTGTTGACCTTAAGATAGGAACACTATCTGACCTAATTACATGAACCCTTTAAAATCAGAGTTTTTTTCCACTACTGGCAGAAGAAGTCATCAAGATTCATCCCTACTGGCTGAAAAGAAAGTAAACATCCGTTTTGTGAATTTCTTGGGGCCCTGGGAGGTGCAGGTGGGGAGAGGGCACCTGGCAAGGAAACATGGGCAGTCTCAGTGGGAACTGAGAGCAAAACTGAAAGTGAAATTTGAGTCCTACAACTATAGGATGAATTCTGCTAATAACCGATAAGCTTGGAAGGGAACCCTGAATCCAGATGAGTACCATAGTCTTGGACAGCACCTTCATTTTAGTCTAGTGAGACCCTGAGCAGAGAATCTAATTATGTCACACCTGAACTTCTGGCCTTCAGAAACTGAGCTAAAAAATGGGTGCTTTTTTTAAGCTGCTGCCTGTGGTAATTTATTGTGCAGCAATAAAAAACGAATGCACTAAATGTTCAACTGTTGCTAATAGTTCTGTGTGAGCTCAGACTCACCTCATACCAGTATCATCCTACCTTAAGGATTCACTTTGTGTCCATCCTCTTTCTACCTCAGGGTCTTCTCCAATGAATAGAAGCTTCTTTGGCCCTGTGCAATCACAGCTTGGAAGTATAAGGGACTATCTGATACTCTACACCACTAATCCAATGGAGGGTAAGTTCCGTAGATCAAAGTTCCAGCCTAGTGCTCTTTGAGTGGACAACCGTCCACAGGTTTCACAGAAGTCCTGGTAGAACTGAGCCTTGATTCCCAGAGCAGTGACCTCAACTGCTCACCATCTCAACATTTTATTTTAACTTATCCTTCTTGTCTCATTTTCTTTCTGCAAAAAACTTTCCTGCATGCAAGTTCTTCTCTCAGATTCTGTTTTCAGGGAAATCCAAACTAAAAGAGTTGCAAGCCTTTTAAATGAACTAGATAAGAAGCAAGCCAATCTTCCCCTCCTTCAGTGCTACATCTCTTGCGATTATTACCAAGAGATGCAGTATCGAAGATAAAAAGAAAATGTCTCTTCAGCAAATCATAAGAAGAAAATAATACTTTCAGATTGAAAGAGTCAAAATTAGATGATTGTGTGAAGTATATTCTGAAAAATTCTGGAATCAGCATATGTTATCACTTGTGTCAACTCCCAAAACAATGATCATTACAATTTCTTTCACATGAAGAATGCTTCATATTTATAAAGTACTTTCATATGTATTATTTCCTTTTATTCCCACAACAATCTAGATTATGCTTTTAGTATTCCAATGATCTTGGGATATTCTATAGCTTGAAGGGGGTTAAAATTATTTTTGAGCAATAGATATTATGTAGTTGTTAATATGAACTTTTCTTCTTATGATTTAATAATGTCTTCCAAAGAATATCATTGAAGTCCTTCTTCATTTTAAAATTGTTACATGTTTTGATACAGGTAAATTTTTTGTTATCTTTTTGTCTTTTGGTCTGCCAATTCTATGATGGTTAAAAATTCCTTCAATATATAGAAGAAATACATAACTTAGTGGAGAGCTATAACTTAGTTCTCTTTTTGTTTGTAGCCTCTTTATTTAGTATCTCATGTCTTCACTTACTGATACTCAGTAATGTTTAAGAAATTCATAATTTTCATGATATTTCTGGTTGGAATAGTGAGATTCTTCTTGAGAACTGTGATTATTTTGAGCATTTGAAAAACTATTTATTGAATAATACATTCACACAGTTCAAAATACTAAAGGAACAAAACAGCCTACAATACTGTTAATACTATATGAAAACTATGAGTTTTAAACAATTCCTGGGCCCTAAATTCTCTGCATTCTGAAACTTTGCTATTATTTCCAAGATAAATTCTTGCTGATTATATTCAGGGAAAGTGGTCTAACAGTACCTGGGAAATCTCTTTGGGAAAATTAGACATTCTCTGGAACGTCCTTTCTGTCTCTATGTTATGTTTTCTGAATTTCCACTGCTTAGTTCTTTGCTAGTTCTTTTTTTTTTTTTTTTTAAATTTGACAGTCATTTCCTGCTGCTTTTTCGAATCTCAAAGTGTAGGCCTCTGTTTGAGGTATCACAGTTGGTTGTTACAGAAAAAGTTTTTTTATGTTACAATTGGAAGATTATGACTTCAGGAAGGTGAAAGTAGCAAAGGAAATAGAATCCAAACCAAGATCTTTAGTGGAAAAAAATACAAGAAAGCATGTAGAGTTGGTCTCAAGTTTTCTGTTATGTTTTAAAATTTCCCCATAAGCCATCATAACTCTTCAGAGGCATATTAAAATTGATGGCTTAGGGTGAACTCTTTTACCCTTACAATGATATTTTTATTTTTACCAATTCTAATTTATTTTTTCCCAACTCCTTTCTCATGATCTAACTTTCAATAGTGCTAACAAAGATGGTGTTGTTTTATATTTTTGCTTTAAAAAATTAAGCAACCTGTACCTCTATATATTCATAATTGTCTTAGACAGTTGAAGGTGAAATTTTGGAGATCTTCATAGTTAATCTAGTGGCAATTCCTTTTCTCACTTATGCATTTATAATAAGCCAGTGTGTTCTAAAACTAGAACTATGACTACTGTGTTCCCAGGCAGCCAGTAGTTACCATGCCTTATAACTGACTGATCATACCCCTAGAAAAACCCTTGTCAGAGCCTGAAGCTTTATGACTTTAATTCTACATCTCACTAATTAATGAATCATGTTCATTCTCAGGTCTGTTATTTCTTAGCACATGATCATTTTCTCATAGTCTGTGATCAATTTGGCTTCCTAAATCATTTAATGTTAGAATTTCCACCCTTGTTTGCATGGTATTGTACGTGTCTTTATGCTCACACAAATTATTCATACATCCAGATTTAGATTGATGATTCAACATACCTCATTGTGGTCGTCAATTAGTGTTCTTATAAAACAAACCTATTTTATTACTTTGAATAGTCTTCCTATGAAGACATGGAAAATAATCTTCATGTCTCTCTGCAAGGAATAATTACCAAAGTTGATCTGTACTTCCGAGGATTGTGGTAATGTGATAGTCACTGAAATGGATGGGGCAAGGGTAAAACTTAACCTGAGAATTGTAAACAGCATCATTAAAACCTTAAATATATATCGCCACAATAAAATGGGCCCAAATTATTAGGGAGCCATAATTCCTTAGACAGCCTGCTTTAAAAAGGTAATGATTAGAGGCCCCCTTCCCTTAGAGTGTTGGGTTTGGATTGGGGGAATATTTGGAAAGAATCCAGAAATTTATTTATAACATACACATTTCTCATTGACATTCCTTTTGTCTGCAAAGGACATTATCTAATAAAATGATTTAACATAAACAAATAAAGAACGTTCACACTTCTAGACCAGATTATTTCAGTATCTTGACATTTCTTTTAAAATTTGCAGTGGTAATTACAGCTTTGTCAGGTAAGTAATCAATTAGGTAAAAGTTTAAGTGCAAAGTTTTATCTGGCATGAGAAGATTAATATGTGCTTTGCTAATAACTACATTTAGTAGGATGGATGTCTTTAGTAGTTCTATTTGTCTACTACTGTGCAAATTCATGATTACATTTCCCAATTACCTCAGATACTGCTGTCATTGTTTTTCTTCTCCAGAGGTGTTAATGCTTTAGTTTTTGGCATTAATTATATTGGAAATTACTTTATAAAATAAATATGAAAAATAGTTTTTTACTTAGAAATAGCAACAGAGGTTGGGTGCTATGACTCATTCATACCTGTAATCCCAGCACTTTGGGAGGCCAAGATGGGAGGATCACTTGAGGCCAGGAGTTTGAGGCCAGTCGGGGGGACATCGTGAGACACTGGTTCTCCCAAAAAAAAAAAAAAAAAAAAAAAGAAAAGAAAGAAAGAAAAGAAAGAAGTAGCAACAGAATTTGGTGTTTCAGTAAACTTCTTTTTCCTAGCCCAAACAAGTTCTCTTACTCAAAATTTTGGAAAAACAAACAAATGTATTTTTGTCCTATCTTGTTAAGCAGATAGAAAACTATTCACTATAATTCCACAAATATTTGGTGAATATTTGCTGTGCACCATGTATATTGCTAAGTTGCATGGGTGCAAATGGATACAATGTGGTCCTTTTTCTCAGTTTTCTCAAAAAAGGGAAAAGGGAAAGGTACACAACTAAATACACTAAGACAAAGACATTGACAAAGTGGTTTTGAAGCTCAGAGGAGTGGGCATTTACTTCTATCTTTAATATTTCTATCTAGTCTTCCTTGGGTATGTTAGATTTTTAGCCGGGTCTTGAAGGATGAGTATGGGTTAGTCAGATGGAAAAAGAGGAAAAGGTTTGCCAGGCAGAAAAAATAGCATAGATAAAGCAAATATGGTAGTTCTCGAAAAAGGAAATTATAGAGAAAGGAGAGCTGTATTAGAGGAGCCCATTTCCATCCTGCTAAAATCTTTACATGTCCAACAAGATAAATGGGGCAAGCAAATATCTCAAATAACCTTTGACAGCATTATCAACATAATCCTGAAATGAATCTTAACCCAGCTCACTCCCCATCTGGACACCAAACTCAGAGGCAATTGTGCAATAGGCAGATCATGGACTTTGAGATCATATGGATTTTTTTTTCCAAAATGCAGATTTATCACTTGCAAGTTGCATAGGCTTGAGAAATCTGGACTTTTGTGTCACAAAAGTTTCAATCTATAATATGAGGATAACAACAACTTTACAGGGTTATTCTGAAGGTGTAAAGAGCAATATGTAAAGATCTTGGAACATTGTATGTATTCTATATATGTTGGCTTCCATTTCCTTTTCTGTTCTTGAATGCCTGTGCAAAGCAGAAAAGTATGAAAATATACACTTATTTGCAGAGCACTACTTAGATTCCAAGGGCTAAACTGTAGTATAGATAGCTTTGGAGGTCAGAGTATGAGACTGAACATTAATATCAGGCTTCATGAAGGGTCTTATTATCTTATGAGACAGTTATATTTTTCGTATTGTGTGTGATGAGGAGTGTATAAACTACCCACTGCTGTATAATAAACAATCCCTAAAACGTTGTGGATTAAAATAGTAACTGTTTAATAATACTCACAAGTCAAAGGGTAAGCTGGCTGGTAATGCGGATCTGACTCAGGCTCAGCTGAACTTGACTAGACTTGCTGCTTTTCAGTGGTTGGCTAGGTGGGATGGCTTTATTCACATGCCTGGTGCTTAGCTGCCAGTTAGGTGGGGCGATGAAGGCTATTGGACTGAATGTATCCTGTCATCCATCAGGTAAGCTTAGGCTTGTTCACAGATGGTGACAGTGTTTCCAGGAGTGAGAGGAATGAGACTCTACCTCTTGATAAGAGAGCCAGCAACATCACATTGCAAAGGGACCTGAGTATAAACAAAAGTGGATAGTTGTGGCCATTTTTTGTAATTTACTGCAAAAAGCTACTAACATATGAATGAACAAATAAATGACAGAATCAAATTTGTGTCTAGAGTAATCATTCTAATAGCAGTAGGAGAAATGGAAAGGAGATAGAGTGGACAAAGGGCAAGAGTAGCTATGGACTTTGTAATTGTACTGGGAAAAATTATCGTATGAATATTCTGAGTCTTTACCACTTAGCAAGGAAAGAAGATACTAATCTTGTTTACTTATTTTCTTCTCTACCCATCACTTCTAAGGAGATTTCTGCCATTTCCATATTCCCTCTGGGATGTTGTTAGGCAGAACAGGGAGAAGAGGGAAAGACTAGGGCTGAATGGGATTGGAAGAGTATATACAGAGTACTTTTTTACCGGTAGTTTGAGAGAGAGTGATATGGTAGGACTGGTGGTGTGAAAGAAAAGTTAATGGGAAGGAAAACAAAAAGAATTTTATAAATGGTGGCATGGGCTACCACTTTCAAGAAATAGTGAAAAATGTCATGTGCCAAGTATCTTCCATTTGCCCTTCCAAATTCACTGTTTACTCTTTTCTACACTGCTCTTTTCTCCATGAGGCTGACCTAATATAGATTATATACATGGACAACCTTGCCCAGTGAGAGGGCAATGAGAGCCTCGAAGGACATAAGAAGAAGTGGAGAAAAGGATATTGGAGTATTTATTCTCTCAGCCAGCCAGCCAGCCAACAAAGAATGTAGACTGTCATTATATACACTTGTTAGATGTTACTCTTATTTCCAACTCAATTTTTTAAAATTCTAGGCAAGTTGACTATAATTTGTTCAGGCTTTAAAATATATATTATTATATTTAGTCCTTACAGAAACTCTTATGAGGAAGGTAATATTAGTGTTACTTCTAGGTCTGGAAACAAAAGTTCAGAGATAGATTAAATGAGTTACCTACCACCCAAGGTTTTATTTCCCCCTGAGGCTTTTAAAGCTACTTTGGAAGAAAATCAATTTTTGTGTCTAGAATTAATTCTGGAGCCCTGTAACTTCTCAGTAGAATAGAGAGGAAGTGGTCAGGGTTTAATTTTCTTTCTTAGTCTTCATTCCAAAGAATTGAGGTTAAAATTATTCTTTAAACCTCTTAGTTACCATTCCTAAAAAGAAATTTAGGTAGGAGAACAAATAGAGATAGTAGCAAACTATCTCATTTTATATATAAAAAAAGTAATACCAGTAATTTGTAATTTTTCTTCTTGATTGATTTGCACAGGGAAATTCTATGTCCACAAACCAAGTTTTTTTTATTTTATTTTTTAAACCTGGGCAATAATAAACTTCCATTTGTTTGGGAAAACTCTTTCTGTGATACCTGTCAGATAATTTTCTAAGTACTGTGGAAATTCTTCCACAAATTCATGTAAGCAGCATCTGAAACACATTCTTGAGTGTTATTATTTAAACATAGTGTATATATGGTTTAGAAAAAAATTTCAAAACAATAAAGTTTTACATGTCTCTTTTTGCATGTATAATCTAGGCCATCTAGTCTTCTTAATTTGTACCTAGTAATATCGTTTGTATCTATGCCTATATCTGTATCTTTCATAATAAATATTTAAATCCTTACTTAAAAATTTTCTTCTTGCCATTCCAGACTAGTATATGCTATAACATTTGGAAAGCTCAAGAGGTAAATTGAGAACAGCTGTGGAATGATTAATATTGATGCCTTGAGTACGATGTTCTGTCAGTCTTGTGAGTGGCAGTAAATCACCAGGAAAGTGGAACTGAACTGTATCTTTTCTCATCTTGCTACATATATTAGCTGACACAAAGACTGACTATAAAAGGACACATCTCCCCCAACTATCTGGCTAACAACTGCATGACTCTCCTTTATATAAGGTTGTATTTGAGGATATATTTATATAGTTTGATATATAATACATATTAATTAACTCATTTGGAAATTGTCTATTATGGTGATTGGTTTGCAAATGATTTCGAATTCTTTCATCAAAGATGGAAACTGAGTCGTTTGTTTTTAAAGTTTGGTCATTTGAATTTATTTTGGTTTGTTTTGTTTCAAATTGCCAGTGATCTTCAATACGGCACCTTACGGTTTTCAAAACAAAATGTCTTCTTTAGACTAGCATCAGTGGCTACATTTTACAGGTGGCTTTACAGGTGAGAAGCAATATCAAAGGAGATCCATGTATTGTGCATGTGTTGTTCAGGCAGGGTTTAACCATGAGTAGTGTAGAAAACTACTCTCAAGGTATTTCCCTAAGCAAGAGATGAGTTCTTGAAAAAGGAGGTGATGTTTCATGTATGTAGCAATTTTTGAGTTCTTAATGCTATTAGCATTCAAATAATCACCGGTTGTCTTCCTAATTTCACATCTTTAGAATAATGTTCTATTTTGTCCACTTATCTTCAATGGAGTGTTAGAAGCAGATAATTTATTTTGGATGTTGGCAGGGGAAGAAATGGAAGACGAACTTTCTTTCTATTAGGCATTGGGCCTTAGCCTATACAGTGCCCAATCAAGTCTCCTAATATTTTGCTCAGGTTATAAATGTATATTTAACTACTGACTGGCTTCCAGGAGTTGTGTACCTCTGTATCACCATATATTAGGATAGATCCTGGTATATTTTACAGTTAAGCAATTCCATACAAGTTTGCAAATTTTAATGACTATACCAAAAATTTTTCCTATGCTATATCAGAAAACCTTTCAGTCTTCTAGAATATGTAATTTTGAAAATAGTTTCCACACTGATCATTACAGGGTCTCATGATGTACTAGAAATTTCTCTATGACTATAGAAAGAGAAAACAATTCAATGAGTTCCTCAGACTTGACCAGATTTTACTTGACCACTTTCTTACTACAATTTACAACCACCCTCATCCTGGGTTTATTGCAACACTCCATTTCCAAGGGAAGTGTTCCATATGGATATGGAAGCAGTGTTACAGTAGCTTTCTGCAATAATTGGCATTTTGATGTGTGGCAGAATGGTTGTAAAAATGAGTACAATTATTTGTCCTTTTTGTATCTATGCTCTTTGCAGTATGACTTTGCAACTTCTCACATCTAGAGGTGGAGTTTATTTCCTCATCTCTTTAGACTGGGTAGGTCTTGTGCTGTCCTTTGGCCAGCATAATGTGATGAAATTGTGCCAGTTTCAAGCATTGACCTCAAGGGGTCTTGAATACTTCTACTTGTCCTCTTGGTTTCCTGCCCCAGCACATGAACTAAGCCAGGCTAGCTTGCTAGATGACCAGAGATACATTATCATTGGAATATAGTAGGTCTTTACTAAAAATGTGTTTATAAATAAATGAATGGTATTCCATAGCATCTTTGCTCACTTCTGGCCATTTATATTCTCTCTTGGTATGGTAGATTGTATGCCTCAGCTTCACTAATATCTGCTTTTCTTGCCCTTCTTGAGGAAGGATTATATCCTCCCATTCATTGAAGTCAGGCTTAGCTATGTGACTAGACTGAACAAAGAAACATGAGTGGAACTGGTTAGGCTTAGGATTAGGGTGTCACTTTCAGGTAGAAGCTTTAAAACTAGATTATGGTTTGCTACATTGTCTTTTTCCTTACTATTACAAAAGGTAAGTACTCCATATAGGGCCTGCCCTATCCTCCTGAGCTCATGAATGAAGATGAAATATGGCAGAGTTGTTTGGTTCAACCAACTCTTTATGGGCACATTGCAAGAGCAGGAAGAAAAACTCTTATTATTATAAACCACCACTGACATTTTGGAATTGTTTGTTATTGCAGCATAATCTAGCCTATTATAACCAACATGCTGGATGATCACTACCACTTATATACTGTTTTTATTACTACTTAAATGCTTATAACAAATATATATCGCTATCCATATATATATTGCTGGTGGGCATTTAAGATGATACAGTCACTTAGTGAAAAAATTTGGCAGTGTCTTAAAAAGTCAAACATACACCTATGATACAAATGAGCCATTCAACTTCTATATTTATACTTGAAGGAAATGAAAGCATGTTTGTACAAAGATTTTTGCAAATGTTCACCATAGTCAAAAAAATGGTCAAATGTCCTCAACATGCTGGTGGGTAAACAAAATTAGTATATCTATCTAATGAATACTACTCAGCAATAAAAAGAATGAACTACTGATGTATGCAGCAAAATGGGTGAACACAAAATCATTATTCTAAGTAAAAACAGCCAGACAAAGAAAGTTTCTATTTTATATGATACCATGTCTGTGAAATTTCAAAATCCATAGAGACAGAATGTAGATCAGTGGTTGCATGGGATTCAGGGTGCTACTTTTCTAAAGCTGGATTATAGCAGTGCAAAAATTTAAAAATTATTGAGCTATGCATTTACGATGAATGAATTTATGGTTTGTAAATTCTACCTCAATAATACTGAAAAGAAAATTAGACCCATTTTTTTTCCTGAGTTATAGTTGTATATCTAACTACTGACTAGCTATTTCTGCCTAGACAGCTCGTAAGTGCTTAAAAATTACACAAAAATAGGCTGTGTATTTCCTTTGGCATCTCTCCAAATTATATTTGAGCACCCTATTACCTATAGTATTACCACACAGAAAGTTGCTCCAGCCAAACAACTTTTTTTAGACTCCTTGCAACTAGTTACCTCTCTATTCAAGTTGTCCACACACTATTAATCCTATCTTTTGCATATACCTCAAACTTATCAGCTCCTCTTATTTTCATTCACTTGCTAACTTTTTTCTCATCTCCAGCACTACTCTAATGCTCTTACTTCTAATGTTGCCATATTTTGAAATTTTTATTTTTTAATGTCTCCTGAATGGCCAGAGTCTAAAGATGTTTTATAACAATGAGAATGAATATATCATAAATTATTACATTCACTTTATAAATATATGCTGACATGCCTTTCCTATGCATATTATTGAACAAAAATACATAAGAGAACATTCTAAAACCAATCAATACAATTAACTACTTAAAATACTAAAAAGTGATTAAGTTCCACAGTGATAATCATTCTGGGTATTGCCAAGTGGTATAAAAACTCACTAGTCTGAAAGGGAAGTTTGGAATGGAATGCAGAGCTTCTATGTTTCAAGTTTGAATCAGCATTACCTTAGCATTCAACTTAAATTTTCATTTACTCTAAGATAGTGATAAACAGCTCATAGCCCTTGGCCTCCCTCTGTCCAGCCTAATTTCAAAACATGGTTTTGAGCTATTTTCAAGGGCAGTCTTTCAACTCATTCAAAATATTGAGTTTAAGGTGGAAAATGCTTACAGAAAATTTCTGTTAGTACAGGAATGAATGTCCAGGTTTGGGGAAGGGGACACTGCTCTTTGAGAGGGGAAAGGCTGCATCTCTTTCTAGGGCTAGAATAGAATTACTGATTAAAACTATGAGAGATATCTTACTAGAGGCACCTGGCACTCACCTACTCCACAAAGAAGGACCAAAACAGCAAATAGGTAATTACACTTTAAATAGAGCATCTAAGAAAGAACACTGGAATTCAGCATGGAAGTGATAGGGAACATCTGAGGGACAGAAAGAAAAGGAAGTGAGGCACACAGACTGGCTAGGATCAGCTGGGATCTAGAAGTACAGGGAAACAGTAAGTCAGAGATTCCCAGTGATCCACTTTCCCAGCATGAACTCCTGCAATCTTAGCCGTGGGTGAGCCACTTGGCACTAATAGACCCTGAGAATAGTATAGGGCTCTACCTGGAGTCTGAGTGATGGTATTGTTCTAGAGAGAGAGTTTGCATGGGGTCCCACACATCCCCTGAGACCCAAACAGGGTCAGGACAGCACCATTTTGAGAGCCCAGCCTTCACCAGGCTACATCCTGCCCAGAGGCCCAAGAGCGCCTGCATCTCCGCATTTCTGGAGCCCCACTGACATTCTCCTGCATATACCTGGTAGGCTACAGTGTTGTGATACTGGCTGGACCTAGTCATGCGGCCTAGTCCCCAGCACTTTAGCCAAAACCGGGCGCTATATTTTAGGGAATGAGCAGTGCAGTGTAACAGGGAGGCTGCCCTAGGGACAAAGGGAGCCAAAATGCATGCTCCCCATAGCCTGAGAGCTGCCTGCCTGGGGCTACTGCCACTGAAAGCAACCTTACCCCCTCCTCCAGGAGCAGAGCTGCCATTCACCTACATATGCCTTTAATGGGCCTGAAGACAGACCCACCTTGCCCTGTGCCATCGCCACCCAAACACACCAGCTAGGCATCTATTGCAGTTGGTGCATATGAGAACCACCAGGAGGCTTGACAATAGGCCCAGACTGCCTGCTACCGGTGCCTGAATGTATCTGCCCGGGGCCTAAGGATTGCCCCAGCCTGCCCAACACAGCTTGCACCTGTGCACATCATTGAGCGGGACTGAAGATTGGTCCACCTGACATGGTTTGGCTCTGTGTACTCACCTAAACCTCATCTGGAATTATGATCCCCATGTGTGGAGGGAGGGACCTAGTGGGAGGTGATTAGACCATGGGGGTGTTTTCCCTCATTCTGTTCTCATGATCGTGAGGGAATTCTCATGAGATCTGATGATTTAAAAGTGACAGTTTCCCCTGCACATGCTGTCTCTCCTGCTACTTTGTGAAAAAGGTGTCTGCTTCCCCTTTGCCTTCCACCATGATTGTAAGTTTCCTGAGGCCTCCCTAGCCATGTGGAACTGTGAGTCAATTAAACCTCTTTTGTTTATAAATTACCCAGTCTCAGGCAGTTCTTTACAGCAGTGTGAAAACAAACGAATACAGACTATAGAAGTGTGAAAACAGACTAAAACAGACTAACAAGCAGTGTAAACCAGACTAGTAGCACCCTACCTGGTACTGCTCCTACCAGTGCCTGAGCATGCCATATGGGGGCCTGGGGATTGATTGACCCATCCTGAATGTCACCACCGGCATGTGTGTGCACTATCAGAGGCTGAAAACTGACCCAGCACATCTGCTGCAAGGATCTGAGCATGCTTTCTGGGGACCTGGGTTTAACCCACCCCACCTGCTACCACTGGCACCCACATATAGCTTCCAGGGTCCTAAGGACAGATCTGAATAGCCTACTGGTGCTTGTACCCATCAGCTGGGGGCTGACGGACCAAGCCCCACTACTTCAGCCTGTGCCTATGTGCATACTGGGGGCCTTAGGACAGAACCGCTTCACCTGGTGCCATTCCTGCCAGTTTCCAAGTGCATTGTCTGGGGGCCTGGGGATTGCTCTCTTCTGCATTCCACTGATGGCACCCACACATTCCTCCTGGGAGCCTGAAGATAGGCCTACCCAGCCTGCCATCACCAATAACACTGGTATCCATCCACACACACCACCTAGGGGCCTGTGGACTGACTTGCCTAGCCTACTACTGCGTTTTTATGCAACTTGAAAGCCTGAGGGTTGGCCTGGCATTACTATTGCCATCACTGATGCCATGTACAACACCCAGGGAACTGAGGACCTGCCTACCTACCTGACCCACTTCTGCCACTGGTGGCACCCAAACACATCACCTGGAGGCTCAAGGATCGGTCCACCTAGGTTTGCTAACACCATTGTCCATATATGCCGCATGGGAGTCCAAAGATAAGCACATTTGGCCTTCTGCCACTCTCACTGGGGCCTGGAGGTTAGCCTCAGCAATAAAGCCTCAACGAAGCCTCATCATAGCCTCTGTTAACAACCAAAGCCTAAGCCACTTAGGAACTCACAGACACCACTGATGTTGATTACAGCTGAAGAAGTCATACAGAGACTACATTACCGCATGTACTCAGAATCGAAACTAAAGCACCCTGTGCAACCAACGCTATGGTTACAGCTATAGGAAAAAGTCTTTCCCTACAAAGGCCAACTCAAAAAACGGAAGGAAGCAACTATTACACCAGATGTGTAGATATGAATGTAAGAACACAAGAAACATGAAAAAGCAAGGAAATATGACACCTCCAATGGAACACAAAATTTCTCTAGCAACAAATTTTTTCTTTTCTCCACCCTGTCAGCAGTTCACACAGCTCTGTGCTTTAAGCTGTTTTTTTTTTTTTCTTTTCTTTTCTTCACCTGGAGTTAACTTTTACGCGACAGGGTACTTTTTTTTTCTTTCTTTTTCCCTTTAGAAGATGTTTTACTAAGCCAGGACCCCAAATATCACTGTTGACATTCTCTGTAAAGTTTTAGTTATGAAAAAGGATTTGTGAGGTTTGTCTTAAGCTGTAGCCACTATTTTATGATTTTCATGTCTTTCTGCATGGTTCCATCAGAAAGAGGGGTACCCCTTAGGATGAGATACGGGCCTAGGATTACAAGCCCACTGTTCAAGCCAGCCTGGCAAACTGGTCAGTAGCAAACTTTGCTGCAGGCCTCCATCTTGTTTTATGTCCTTGGGAGAACCACGTGGCAGTGCTTTGTTTTAACCTCTGCCATTTTACAGTGGTGGCCCAGGTTCAATCTGGCTTAGGGAATGAGTCCTTTCTGATTTGATGTCTGTGTGACCTTTGCCGTTTGTTGATTCTCTCTTCCTCCTTGAATTGCCTTGAATTTTCCTTTCTCTGAGCATCTGGGAGGTTATGGTTGGTAAAGTTCAAAAGCCAGGAATATTAGCCACTTGGTGTGGCTAAAGTCAGGTAATAAGGAATTTCCAAGGATTTTCTTTAAGAGTTCTCAGCTTAATTAAAAGTGGATATCCAAATTACATGTATAATTTAAAAGGCCTTTATGCTTTTCTCTTATTGGATCTTGTTTTGCTACGAAAAAGTTTTTTTTTTTTTTTCCAGTTGACTGAATTTTCTCCCTTTTGTCTTGCCACCTTTAATCCATGCATAAGAGACTCTAAGATAATTTCTGATGGCCTAGGAGTCCTTGGGAAAAGCAGAAAAGGCCCCATGGATTCCATTTTGGGAGAGACCTCTGTTTTCCTCATGGAGCCCCAGGAATTCGAGGCAGATGGATACCTCTCAAAATTTGTTTTCATCTTCCAGCTATACCTGTTTATTAGGTCCTAGAAACTCACATGCTTTCCCAGCCTTGCTCTTAAAAGCTCCATCTGGAGGTCAATAATTCAATAAGGAGCTTGGCAAACAAAAAATCTTATAGCTCCTGGATCTTCTTCTGCCTGTCTGTGTAGTTCTATAAGTGTTATGCGTGTGATGTCTATAAATAAGAGATCTAATTAACTGACTTGAAGGATAAGTGCTTGGATCAAACATTTTTTACAGGGAAGATAAAAGCCGTGGTACCTTTTAGTTCACATGACTTTAATCTTTGAAAAATTAAAACAGCCTTAAAGATTATTGGTAAAATGAAGGTGTTGTCAAAATATAAATTTTTGCCTAGGGTTAAAGGACTGTTTTGAATTAGATAAGACAAAGCTAAAAGTTTAAACAAGTTGTGGAAGGATTATAAAAATTAATCTTGAAAAAAAATTCTGTGTGTAAACATTGACTAAATTCAAAAGGGTTATAAAATGTTTTTGCTTTTTTAAAATTTCTGTGTCATCATTTAACAAATAAATAAGTACAGTAATCTGGACTTCTGTTTGACAACATTAAGTATTTTAAACCTCTAATATGTTTAACAGACTTCCCAAAACCAAATTTTAGTTTCAAAATTGTCTCTCCTGACTCCTAGCTTTTAGATGCTACAGAGGGCCCCTGAAGCATACAGAAGAGAAGTAAACAGGATTATTTGACATATCTGAGTCCATGGGATTACAAAACTGATGTTTAATCTTCTTCAGGTTATATTTTAGTGATTAATATTAATATATGTTCTGAATTTGTATGGGATTTCTAAAATTCTCATGTCTGAGCATATGCCATCAATCACAATTTAGGTTGTTATGTTAAGTTATAGTAAACCACGGAGATAACCAAATTGCTTTGTCAACTGTGTTTCTGACTCTTAACTACCTGGACATTTTATTATTCAATTGTTGTTTTGTTTTAATCCTCTTCAAAAGATGGTTTATAATCAGCTATAGAACTATGACAGGTGCTCTCAAATGCAGGTTTTTTTTTTTTTTCTTGTAACGTTGGAGATTGTGCCACTGTAATCAAGGAAAAATGTACCGGATTCATGAGAAGCTGAAATATTCATGAATATCAAGCAAAACAAAGTTAACTGGGTGGACTGAACTAATAGAAAGCTGAAGTAATCTTTTTGACTTTTGCTTGGAACATTACTGATCCTTGTTTCATTTTTCAGAGTCACAGAAACTTATTTTGAGTTATTTATAGCTTTAACAATTGAGTAAGGTATATATTCCTGTGAGCAAAATTTGGAGCATATTTGTCTCTCTGGCTTCTCCAGAATTTGGAAACAAATTGTGAGGATTCTTAACTTATGGCAGTATAGTTATTTGCATCAGTGCAATATGAATCTATTTTCTTTTGCAACAGGACACAATTGGAGAAACTGGTTGTTTCACCAAGGCTTTGACTGGAAGGGTATGCCTCCCTTTGAGGAGTCAAGCTCAACTTGCAGAGCTTATAAAAGTCCCTTGTTGGGACACTGTCTTCATACCTTGTCTACACAGTCCCTGTACAGGGTTGTTAACCTGTGGTTAATAAAGAGTGTCACGTTCTAACAGACTCAGGAAACTCATGTTCTTGAGGCCTCAAGAAAAGAGAAGTTTATCCAACTCATGGCTATTTGAGGATACAAACCCATAGCTGGGCTCGGCTTTAGAAAAATCCTGTCTGAGATTCTTTGTGAAACAGAGTTCCATCAAAGCTAATCTAACAGGCCTATGTAGAAATAATTATTCTTGCTGCACTTTATGCAAATAATCAGTCCAAGTATAAGACTGAAGTCTATTTTGCAAACAACTCAGTCCTATCATGATTTGCTTTTAACAAAAATGAGGACTGGAGAGAGAGTAATTATGTTTCAAAACTTATCATACATTTGTTATTAAATTCCAGGCTCACTGGTTATTTTTAAGTTTCTTGCCTACATTTCAGACTAACCCTGCTTATTCCTGTGAACCAACCAGCAATTTCCAACTGCAGCTCAGAAGGAACAAAAGAGATAAGTAATGTAAAACTCTGATCAATATTTTAATTCTGAGCAATTATCCTGCAAATCTTGCCAAGTGATGGGAATAAATAGGGTGCCCATCACCCAGAGGTGTCCTTTTTGAGAACATAAGACCAAGGGAGCTAACCAAAGTCAAATCCCTTGCATTCAAATCTTAGCAAGCATCACTATAGCCACCAGTTATCTGAGCATGCCACAGGACATCCTTTTCTCTCTCATTGTATGAGGACTTAATTCCACAGCTTTGCCTTAGCATTTGGCTTATGATAAGGAGTCTATGCAAAACCCCTAAGACACATTTTTGTCCCAAACTAAATTTCAAGCTTTGGGTCAAAGCCCTAGGAAAACAAAAAAACAAACAAACAAAAAACTGGATCCGGGGAATCCAGAGGCAGATGATAATGCAAGTTAAAAGGCACTGCACAGGTGAGCATGACTAATTCCTGCCAATTAAGCCAAGCCTCTCATTTCATGGATAAAGGTCATGCTAGTATTCATGGAATAAATAAGGGCTAGGGAACTCACAGCCTACTGACAGCAGGGAAGACAGGTTGTATGTAGATAAGAGTGGGTATTCCCACCCTTAGGCCCTCCTGTTAACATTGGTGAAAGCTGCATTGACACCCATGGGCAGCATCCTTTTACAGTTGCTGGAACTTGGGGATATAAGGATGGAAGAAAGAAAGGATGCCTCACTCTCTCTCCCTTATGTATTCCAGGTATTCACTAGGAAGAGAAAGGAACCAGGGATGCCTGCTCCCCTCTTTCTAGATGCGTAGGCATTCATCTGCAGTCTGTACTCCTTTTGAATGTATCCTGAACCCTTGGGATGCTTTTGAAAAATACTGCCTTCTTTTTTCCTTTTTCCTCCTCTGTCTTCTCTTCACAGATAGGTAATTGTGTCTTTGTACTATGGGACACTCCCCTCATATGCATCCTCCAAAGTTGGAAAAGTTAATTTCCCAAACCTTAAACTGGTTGGTTTAGGATTGGGCTTGGGGTAAGGGAAGCCAGAACCCTGACATGTTGGCAAAAGGGTAATTTTTTTTCTTTTTTAACCAGTCAGGATTTTGGCCTCCTTCTCCCTGCACAAACTGGTAAAGGCTTTGGGATTTTTGAGCTCTCCTTACCCCTGCCTTGTTTTGTTTTGATACAGTTTTCTAATAACTTGATTTGTCACTTCTTGCCTTTCGGTCATCAAACTCCAAACAGTCATGCAACTGGAGCCTTGGATGATGGCCCGTTTTGTTAGGGATGCTTAGATAGGTTTTTGAGGGAGCTCTGACTGTCATCTCCCCAAAACAGCACCCCATGTCATCAATAATCAGTTAATATCGGTCTTTGTCCTTGTCCTTATCCCTATTCTAAAAGCAGTTAGATGTACTTCTTTAGAGAGGGGAATGATAGATGCAGGAGGCAGATAAGGGAGGGTACCCAGAAAATCTCTGACCCAGCCCACAAGTATATACATCAGATGTATACAGATGCTTTTGTGCAGATGAGGAAACCTGTCCAGGGCCTTGTCTGGACATGTCCTCATTGGATTGGGGACCCACCTGTACACTGGGAGAGAGGGATGGAACCAGTGGGAATTTGCACCTCATGCAGGGGGTTGGAGCCTGGCTTATTCAGCTTGTGCGTGGTGGCCTGGTATTCAATCTGTGAAGTGGGAGCCTGTTGGAAGGACCCCTCTTTTTTTGCTGAGAGCTTTCTTTTAATAAATTTTGCTCTCCTTGCCTTTCAATGTGTCTATGTGCATAATTATTCCTGGTCATTATAAAATAACCTGGATTTTAGCAGAACTAAGGAGCAAAAAAAATCCCACATTAGTATATCTACCTTTTTCTTTTTACTTATAAAATAAACATCATTTTGAAATATTTCAACAAAGAATCTGATGCAAGCCTGTTTTATTCTCTATTAGGGTTTAGGTGTAAACCCTGTCTGATGTTTCTTTTATAATGTTCTGACTTGTAAGATATCTAATGTGGCATTTAAAATTTTATCAAACACTCTAGAAATTGATCTTAAAGTTAGTTTATTTCTTTTTGTTTGTAATAGATTCATAGACACATTATTTTGTTTTGTTTCCATAAACATAATGGAACTCAAAAGCACTGCTTTGTGGATGGCAAGATCTTTCCAGGGGAAGCATAAATCTAACAAAGCTGAAGGTACATCCCTACTTTTCTCTGTCCTGAAAATGCACTATGCATCTGGGATCCCCTTCATTAGAAAACAGCTTCTTTTGAAAAGATGATATATAATGATTAACAATAGCAAGTTTCTTATTAAAATAAGCTTTTGGACAAAATTACAGTTTACTTTTTGATTTGCACTATTGAATTGATTTCTACTGTTACAGAAAGTGATAATTTTCCCCCAAATATGTGACACAGGTATAAGTTTTAAAAGTTTAAAAAACTGTGTTGTGAAATGTTTACGGCAAACAAAAAGATATGAAGAGCAAACATTGCCCTTTGTATGTATTCTACAAAGAATATACAGCAAAAGCACTAACTTGGCACAGGAATGTTTTTGTTGTTTAAATTTGTTTTCAGTTTTTATGGATTACCTTTTATTTTTTATTTTCCTTTTTCAATATGTAAAAAATTTTCATGATTTCAAAGTATATAATAAGGTATATTGAAGAAATTTTTCATTGTATTCTTCCTTCTCCCATCTCTTCCTCTTTGTATAAGTTGCTATTTTTATTAATTTTTATTTATCTTTCCAGTATTTTCTTTATGCAAATGTAAGGAAATGCACATGTCTATTTGCATTTTCCTCCTTCCTTACACAAAGGAGTAATATACATTGTTCTCTACTTTATTTTCACTTAGCAATACATCTTCAAAATCACTTTAGATAAAAACATAGAGATCTTCCTCCTGTTTATGGCGGCATAATACTTCATTTTAAGGATGTACCATAGCTTATTCAACTGGTTCCCTATTTATGGGTGATTACACTATCCCTAATATTTTGCTAATATAAATAATAACATAACAAATAACCTGGTACACATGAAATTTTGCAATTTTTCTAGTTAAGTAAGGGGAACAGCAAGGATTGTTCCTGCATACTTTTTACTCAGTTATATATGAAGGATTTCAAAGAGATGTCAATTTTGGAAAATGCTTCTGGCCATCCCAAATGCTTTACTTGCATCTACTGTTTTTTAACTTGTTTTTTTCCTCATTAATTCCAACTCTTATTACTAAAAGACTACATCAAAAGAAATTAAGGGAATCTCCAAATATATTTGAATAAGTGATTTTGCCATGTATACTGACCAGAGTCACACTTACTCTCACTTCAAAAACAAATCATTGCACTGCCTGAGAGGAAAATGGATTGATGGCTAAGAAAGTCTAAATGTTACTTCTCTATTCCTCACGATTTCCTTTCTCTTTACTGCAGTTCTGAAATTTGGATGGCCAGGTCATTCAGCCCTGATCAGTCCCAGAGCAAAACTCACAGTCCCTAAGCTCACAAGAATGTAATGTGTATCAAAAGGTAAATATAGACCTACGAAAAGAGATGACTGCTGCAGATGCTTCTAATATTAATTTTGGCCACTCTGTGCATTTTGTTTTTTTTTGTAAAGAGGTCTATTTGGGGGCCAGGCATGGTTGGTCACACCTGCAATCCCAGCACTTTGGGGGAATGTGGCTGGCAGATTACTTGAGGTCAGGAGTTCAAGACCACCCTGGCCAACATGGTGAACCCCCATCTCTACAAAAACACAAACAATTTAGCTGGGCATGGTGACTTGGACGTGTAATCCCAGCTACTTGGGAGGCTGAGACAGGAGAATCCCTCCACACTGGGAGGCAGAGGTTGCAGTGAGCTGAGATTATGCCACTGCACTCCAGCTTATGCAACAGAATGAGTCTCCATCTCAAAAAAAAAAAAGGAGAAGAAGAAGAAGAAGAAGTCTATTTGGGGAATTGCAGTTAGGTCAGACACCAGCTATATAAACTTGCAATATCAGAGCTGCAGGAAGAAGACCTCTGATAAAAATCCCTGACGGGACCTTCTGTCTAAGTGGCATCACTGGTTCTATATACAGATGGCCCTCATTTCTCTCTAAATTCTTCATCCATACAGCAATCTTCCTTACCCTCAGGGGATACATTCCAAGATCTCTAGTAGATACCTGGAATCATGGACAGTATACATATATATATATAATATATGTATATATGTGTGTATATATATATTTATATATATTTAAATATATATACTTTTTTCTATACATACTTCTAAAAAAATTTAATTAACAAATTAGGCACAGTAAGAGATGAACAACAATAACCAATAATAAAATAGAACAGTTATAACCATATACTGTAATAAACGTTGTGAATGTGATTTGCCTCTCAAAATATCTTACTGCATTGTACTCATCTGTTTTTGGATAGCAGTTGACCCTGGATGACTGAAACTGTGGAAAGTAAAACTGTGGATAAGGGAGACTACTGTATTATTTCTCCTTAACTTCTGATAGTATCAAATTTCTTATAAAATTATTCCTGACTGGTTTAAAGACACAAGGCAAGCAGTTGAGACAAATAGCACTATAAAATCTCAATCAAATAAAATAGTTTATGCTATTAGAAGATAAGGTCTTCTCCACAAACACCATTTATTTTGTGCGGTAGTGATAGGTAAGAGGTAGATCCAAAAATTTGCTGTTCCTGTGCTACCTGTAAGTAAAACAAAACAAAACAAACAAACAACAACAAAAACAAAAACAAAGAAAATCCTATGATTTAGGGAGGAAGTCTAAACCATGGAAAAAAGTTCTTAATTAAACTCATGGAGATTTGTTTGAATTTGGAAAGAAATCATTTAGAGGAATCTGAAATAAAATTGTAGCAATTGATTTATGGCTTCTGTGAAGAATTTGTTTTAATTATAAATAGTTGCTTTCATTTTTGATTCATCTTTGTTTACACTTATAACTGCAAAACATCTATTTTGAATAGAGCTCGAAAGACTTATGTATTTGATTCACCATTTCCTTTTTTCCTTCCTTCCCTCCCTCTTTCCCTTCCTTCCTCTACAAATAATGGAGTGTTACCAGGTACCATGCACTGTGCTAAGAACTGGGTATCTTTTCATTTTTCCTCTTTCCCCAAATCGTCCGGCCTTTATTAACAAAGTAAATATTGTCTAATCTTGTCGAAAGGATATGTGCAAGGTACATTGCTAAATACATGGAGTACATAGTTATTTAATATATTTAACTAGTTTTAAACACATATGCTACCTACATAGCTCAGTAGGATTCCCATATCACATGTAAAGAAAATGAAATGAAGCAAGACCTTCTCTCCACAAAGAATAACAAAAATTAACTAGGCATGGTGGTGCACACCAGTGGTCCTAGCTACTTGGAAGGCTGAGAGGCAGGAGGATCACTGGAGCCCAGGAGTTCGAGACTGTTGTGAGCTATGATCACACCACTGCAACATTGCACTCCAGCCTCAGCAACAGAGTACAGAGTGAGACCCCCAGCTGTGAAAAAAGGAGAAAATGAATATTTACTGATAATAAGCATAGATCTCTCCACTTTGGGAAATACCATGTTATTGGTAAAGGGCTTGATTTTCTTTTGCATAATTTGTCATTTAAAAAAAATTCTGTGCCTTAGAACAGTAATTAAAAAGTGTATTTGGAAATGTATTTGGCACAAGACACGGAGTTTTCGGTTGAAGTTCATTATAAATAAATGTTCTTTTTTTCAGCTTTTGAATTCCATTTCTGACAAACTTCTCAAAACTATCGACCTTACCATCTGTGAGATGAATGGAGGCAAAAATTATATTACCTGTCCCTACACTTCCATAATTATGCTGTGGATTCTAATAGTACACAATTTTGTGAAGCATCAGTTTAGTAATTTCCCTTGATAGGAGAACTAAAAGAGCTTTTTGAATTTCAATTAGAAAAGAACAGATACTGTTAATTATATTTTTCTATTTAGAAAAGTGTCATATTTGCTTTACTTAACTGCTATAGTTCTTTGGTTATGTGAAGCCACTAAAGCACTAGATGTCTGTAAAAAGAGTTGAGTGGCAGTTAATTAATGCCTTATTTGAATTTTAACAATTATGTCAGAAGAAGGTGCACTGAACAGCAAAAGGTGTCCTAAGTGAATGAAATGAGTAGATCCAGTGTTTTTAGATGACAGGCCAGGTGAAATGTTTCTCCAGTTCAGCAACAAATTTCTATTTTGTTTAAGAAATATTAATTGATTACCAGCTTTATACTGGGTCTTAGTTGGGTGTTGCAAAGAAAAGATAGTAAAGAAGTAAAGATAAAGTCTCTTTCTTCTAGGGACTTTTAACTAAACAGGGAGAAGGAATTACAAAAGTAATTGTTACATGCCACAGAATATTGTTGGTATTAAAGCATTACAAAGACAGTGGAGGTCACCGAATGAAGAGATCTTTCCTGGATGGGAAAATGAGAAAAGCCTTAAAGCTGAGACCTTGAAGAGAGAGGAGAGTTCCAGAAGTTGCTATATGGAAACGAATGTTTCCTCTAAAATTTGTTGAAATATAATACAACAAATCAAACAGTGAAATGTAAGAGCAAAACAAAGACATTTAAATACAGGAAAGAAAACACAAACAAACAAACAACCCCATCAAAAAGTGGGCAAAGGATATGAACAGACATTTCTCAAAAGAAGACATTCATACAGCCAACAGACACATGAAAAAATGCTCATCATCACTCGCCATCAGAAAAATGCAAATCAAAACCACAATGAGATACCATCTCACACCAGTTAGAATGGCAATCATTCAAAAGTCAGGAAACAACAGGTGTTGGAGACGATGTGGAGAAATAGGAACACTTTTACACTGTTGGTGGGATTGTAAACTAGTTCAACCATTATGGAAAACAGTATGGCAATTCCTCAAGGATCAGAACTAGATGTACCATATGACCCAGCCATCCCACTACTGGGTATATACCCAAAGGATTATAAATCACGCTGCTATAAAGACACATGCACACGTATGTTTATTGCGGCACTATTCACAATAGCAAAGACTTGGAATCAACCCAAATGTCCATCTGTGACAGACTGGATTAAGAAAATGTGGCACATATACACCATGGAATATTATGCAGCCATAAAAAAGGATGAGTTTGCGTCCTTTGTAGGGACATGGATGCAGCTGGAAACCATCATTCTTAGCAAACTATCACAAGAAGAGAAAACCAAACACTGCATGTTCTCACTCATAGGTGGGAACTGAACAATGAGATCATTTGGACTCGGGAAGGGGAACATCACACACCGGGGCCTATCATGGGAGGGGGGAGGGGGGAGGGATTGCATTGGGAGTTATACATGATATAAATGATGAATTGATGGGTGCTGACGAGTTGATGGGTGCAGCACACCAACATGGCACAGGTATACATATGTAAAACAAACCTGCGCGTTATGCACATGTACCCTAGAACTTAAAGTATAATAAAAAATAAAATAAAATAAAATAAATAAAAAATAAAAAAAAATACAGGAAAGAACTTGGGAAATTTACCATTTGTGCTCGTCTTCTAAAAAAAAATCATTCAGGACTTGTTCACAATCTTAAGTGAAAGCATTCGGTGGTTTTTCATTAAGTATTATGGGAACCCATTTGTTTCAGGTGCTTTTTATTAGGCTAAGAAAATTCCCTTCTATTACTAGTTTGTTAATAGGTCGTGAATGAATGTTGAATTTTGTCAAATATCTTTCTGTATCAGTTGAGATAATCACATCGTTTTTCTTCTTTAAATTATCTATAAATATGATGAATTACATTGATTGAGATTTGAATGTTTAGCCAGCCTTGCATTTCAAGGATAAATTCCACTTGGTAGTAAGGTAGTAATCTTTTTACATGTTCATAAATTCCCCATTTATGTCCAGAATATGGTCAGTTTTTGAAAATGTTTTCCTAGAGTTTGAAAAGAATATGTATTTTGTGTACGTTTATTAAAATGGTTTTATATATTCATTACATGATTTGTTAATCACACTGATAAATCTTATATACCGTTAAAGATTTTTGTCTGTTTTTTCAATGAGAGAGATGAGTTAAAATTTTCTACCATGAGTGTGGATTTGTTTACATATTTTATAGGTCTGTCAATTTTTGAGTTGTATATTTTGAATCCATTATAATTTTAAATTGCTAAAATATAAATTTCTAGGAGGCCGAGGTGGGCAGATCACCTGAGGTCAGGAGTTCGAGACCAGCCTGACCAATATGGGGAAACTCCGTCTCTACTAAAAATACAAAAATTAACTGGGTGTGGTGGTGTGCACCTGTAGTCCCAGCTACTCAGGAGACTGAGATAGGAGAATTGCTTGAACCTGGGTTGGGGAGGTTGCAGTGAGCCAAGATTGTGCCATTGCACTCCAGCCTGGATGACAGAGTGAGACTCTGTGTCAAAAAAAAAAAAAAAAAAAAAAAAAAAAAATTATCATCCTGGTACCCAGTTTAACTCCAGTAATGTTTTTAACTTTGAAGCCCGTTTTGTCTGACATTTATATAGATAACAGCACCTTTTTAAAAGAATTTTAATGATCTATTTTTTCCGTCATTTAAATATTTATATCATTTAAATATTAATATAATTTGGGATATATTTTATATATAATAAATGCACCACTAGCATACAGTTGAATGGTCTTTGAAAAGTATATACTCCTGTGTAACTTTCACTACATCATGACATAGAACACTTCCATCATCCCCAAACATTCAAGTCAATCCTTTGCTGTTCCTGTACCTAGATAAACACTGATCCATATTCTGTCACTAGTTTTTGGCTTTTCTAGAATTCATATAACTGGAAATATACAGTATGTACTACTTTTGTGTCTAGAATCACTTTTTTTGGCTCAGCATGTGTTTGAGATTATCCAGGTTTTTACATGTTTCAGTAAATTGTCCCATTTTTATTACTGAGTTCATGATATGGATATATCATTATGTATGATTATATGGGCATATCACAAGTTATTTACTCATTTGCCTTTTGGTAGGCCTTTGAGTTCTCTCTAGCTTTTGGCTATTATGAATAAAGCTGCTGTGAACATTCTTAAATAAGTCTGTGTAAGCATACGTTTTCATTTCTCTATGAGTAAAATTACTAGGTCATATGGTAGGTGTATGCATGACTTTGTGAGAACCAAAGTGGTTGTACAACTCAATGTTTTTACCAGCAATACATGAGAGTAACAGCTGCTCCAAAACCTCACCAAAACTTGGTATTTTTAGTTCTTTTAATTTTAGCCATTCTAGTGGGTGTGTTGTGATATCTTCTTGGTTTTCCAACTTCCACTTCCCTAATGAGTAATGATGTTGGGCATCTTTTTGTGTGCCTATTAGCCATTCACATATCTTCTTTGATAAAGTATATATTCAAATATTTTGTCCATTTTAAAATTTAATTGTTTATCTTTTTATTATTGAGTTAAGAGTTTTAAAATTTAATCTACATAAAAATTCCTTGGCAGTTAAATGGTTAACAAATATTTTCTTCCAGTCATTAGCTTGACTTTTCATTTCATTAGTGGTGTCTTTCCAAGAGCAAAGTTTTAAATATTGAAAAGTCAAATTTGCCAATTTTTTCTTGTGATGGTATATATTTTTGTGCCTGTCTCAGACAATGTTGACTACTCAAAGATTATAAAGATTTTCTTATATGCTGTGTTCTAGATATTGTATAATTTTAGTTTTTACATTTCTGACAATGATTCATTTTAAGGTAAATTAAAATGAGATTTTAATTTACTTAAATTTTTTTTAAGAGATGATTTTTTAAAAGAGGATCTTTTCCCCCAAAGACATCTTGGTATAAGTAGGGTACCTATATGTGTATTGGTCTTTTTTCTGATTTCTGTCTTTCCATTAATCTGTAGTTCTAGATTTACACTAATTCTACACTGCCTTGATTACTTAAGTCTTTCAACTTTGTCTTATGTTTTGAAATAGTGTTTTTCTGATTCTTTTGCATATCTGTATACAGTGTAAAATTAACTTGTCAATTTCCACCAAAAAAAATCTTTCTAGAATTTGGTTTGTGATTACATTGAATCTATAGCTCAATTTAGAGAAAGTAAAGAAAGATATCTTAACAATAATGAATCTTTCTATTAATGAACACGGTGTATTCCTCTACTTATTTAGGGTCTTCCTTAATTTCTCTCATTAATACATTATAATTTTTAGTATATATATCTTATATATATATTATTAAATTTTCCTTAATAATTTTACATGTTTGGTACTTAAAAATTTCAGTTTTCAAATTTTCATTGTGAGTATATAACAATACAATTGATTTTTGCATAGTGAGTGTATCATGTGATTTCCAAAATTTACTTATTGAGTCTAGTAATTTTTGGTATATTTCTTAGAATTTTCTACATACACTATCATATCATTTGGAGATAATGACAGTTTACTATTTTGGTTACAATCTGTGTCACATTTATGTTTCTTGCCTTATTTCACTTGTGTGTCTTCTGGTGAAACCCACAGGACCAATTAATATATTCAGTTTTAGGATTTAGGATTAGATAGTTGTGGGGAAACCAGAGTTAATGACTCACCTTTAAAATCATTTTGTTTAGTAGTTGAGCACTTATTGATTCAAATCCTCTAACTTTTTTGATAAATTTAAGTTTATCTGCTTTAGTCTGTGTTTGGTTTAAGTTCAAAGCTGTACAAAAGACGTACAATATATGTGCAGATGGCTTGTCAGAAACCTTCCTTCTTCTTTTTGTCCTTCTCCTTCTTCCTCTTCGTCTTCTTCCTTCTTCCTTCTTTCTCCTTCTTTCTTCTTGCCAATTTGTTATGTACATGGCAATTTGAACCTTCTGGGTGGTTCTTAGGCCTGATGCACCATGCATATACCTGAGTCTTTACTGTGTAGGATGACTTTGATTCCTTCCGAACAGAATGAATTTTGTCACATAGTTTATTTTCTTTTACTGTGTTGAACTCACACTGGAGAAAATATTAATATGTTCAAAGCTTGTACCACAAAAAGACTCAGTTTGGAATACAAGATTAAATTCTAGTAAACTCTTTCACAGTAGGTGAGGTATTTGCAGTAATAAGGGCTAGCAGAAATGATCTATACAATGTGGGATTTGTAATTCTGATAACTTTGGACATAATGAAAGCATACAGTAACTTCAAATGTCTTTCTTAATAAATTTGTCAGGTTTATTCTATGTTTTGCTTTTCAAATTGAAAAATGAAAGATAATTTAGAAAACAGACGTCTGAATAGTTGATATGTAAATTTGTTAAAATATTTTATTTTAAAACCATGTTATTTGATTTGGTGTTATAAATATAGACTTTCCTGATTCAAGATTCATGTTTAGTAGACAAGAAAAAAGTTAGTTTTTACATTATTTGAAAGATATACTTTTAAGGAAATAGCATAACTAAGGGGAGCTCTATTTATGATGGAATTTTTTCAGGATATTTGAAGATATTCTTGTGTACAATTACATTAAAAAACTTACTTGTTTATACGAACAGATTGATCTAATCCAATTACTATGTACACTTAAAACAGTAAAGTTTCAACAAATTTGGAAATTCTTTCAGTGATACTATAAATTTAGTGTTATTTAATATACACCTATTTAACAGTGTTATATTTTCTTATGTTATTCACAAATTTTAAATTCAATATTTAGACTTTTTCCTCATAATTCCCTCATTGTGTGCTTGTGATTTTCAAAGCTTGCTAAGAGTTATAAAATGATTTTGATTTGACTTTTTTTGGTTAATGTAAATGAAGCAATAAGTGTTTTGCTTTTTATAAACATTCAGGTGCTTCTCTGCATGGGGTTGTAGCAGAAGAACAATCTTCAAAGGAGAATTGCAGGAATTCTGGAGTTTCCTAGATATCTGGTTGGCAATAGTCAGGGAAATGTGAGTAATTTTAATTCAGTAAGTTTAGCAATAAAATATCTAAAGAAATAAGAAATATACACATAAATAAGACAATGTATTTATTCTTTCAGTTAAATGTGTCATCTTTACCCACATAATGTGGGCCGATTATGATTTAGGAGACCCTGGATGTTGTTAACCTCCTTATGTACAGTTAGTGAGTCTTCTAAAAACTGTTAAGGTTGAGAAGTGTGGCTAATCTAAACCTATTAAGATCAGAGATAAGGTCTACTTCAGATGACTAACAAAACAAGCAGATCAAATATTGCAAGATTGCAAGATTCAAAACTTTTCCTGAAAATAAAATCTTAAAAACAAAAAGCTATACAAAAAAGAAAATGTAACAAAAAATGCATTGCACAGATAAGTTCTTTAGAAAAATGCAAACTGAGTAGTGATTTAAGAAAAACCATAATGATATTGGGGCAACGGGTGCATGTGTGTGTTTCTGTTTTATGTGGTGTGAGAGAGCCACATCTAAGCTTTCTATAATAGAGAATCAATAGTGAATATAAACATTGAAAAAATGGAAACTTATACCTTAACCAAAAAGAAAAAAATCTTTACATTGGAATTCATTGGAGTCATCATAGGCCTGTGAGGAGAAGCTGCCTTTTTTGACTGGCTAACATAATAAATTCTTGGCTCATATTAAGGGCTCAGTAAATGTTGATTGTATGTTTAAATATTCTAATTGTCTCATTTACCTAGTGACACCCTTTCCCACTGCATGTAGTCATTTTGAAACCATGGACTGTCGCCACTCAAAACAAGTTACATGACTGACTATTTGGTATCTACATGCAGAAAAGCATTGATCGAGTACTCGTGATCAACAGACATGCCAGGGGATCTTGAAACTGGTAGAGAATTATGAATTTATGTAAAATTGTCAAAAAGAAAGAAGAATAAACTGGGAAAATCCTGGAGGATGGTGCTGAAGGGACTATGCAGACTGTAGGTGGTAAGATTAAGAGACTGCTCACACTGGGAACCAGGCGGAAAAAAGACATTGGAACTCCCAGGGGTTGGGGGCTGAAGTTGTAGTATTGGCCCTAGAGAAAATCCTGGATGGTGTCTGTGTTGATAACTAGGGGCCACATGACAATACGGAAGTTTTGGGCGGCCTATGTTTAGAAATGAAGGAAGTCAATTCAGGGGATGTATCCCTGGAGGTGCCGAGAGGCCCTATTCACTCAACTTCACTACTGTGTTTCACACAGATTGTAAGTGGCAGAGTATGTATCATATATTTGTCATTCCTTGTCTAGGATCTGGGACATTGGCCAATTAAATGTCCAATTTAATTGGGATCAAGGCAGGGAAGGCTTAGGAATCTACTTTCAGAAATTCAAAGATATAGAATTAAGGAATACTATTAGGTTGAACCGTATGAATAGGAATTTATTTGACCTTTTTCCAACATATTATTATGAAAAGTTTCAAATATCTAACAAAGTTAAAAGAATTTTGAGGGGAACAGCATTCAATTGTTGTTTGTTTGTTTGTTTGTTTTGACTGCAAAACAGGAATTTAATTTTGTTTACTTTGGACACCTTGACCAGGTATGGTTAGGCTGACAATGGAGGCAGTTTGTTCATTGGCCTTCTAAGTACTACACACTCCAAGTATCATAGCTAGAATCTATGAATATAACTTGTTATGAAAAGTGCAGAGAAAGGTTGTAGGTGAGATCTTGATGCATAGCACAAAAAAGCTATCCAAATATGTTTTATTCACTGTCGCTATAAACCCAGGTAATAAAAATACTTCATAAACAACAAAATACAAACCAACAAAAAGTTGATTGTTTTGAGTATGAATATATATTTGCTTATTCAGAAGTTTTGATACTTTTATGAGAAAAACCTTTAGCAGGTTATTATTTTAGTTTTTTTAAATATTTGCATAGACGATATTTTCTCATTATTTTCACTTGTGAAAATGGAATTTCTGAAAGAAGCTGTATGCAGACTAACAATGAAATGGTAACCAATTTGAATGTAAAATAATCTCTTATGATTTCCCATGTTGGTAGATATGATTCGGATTGGAGATTTTGAGCCACAAAAGATGACTTTCATGTATCTCCCTAGTCTATTAATCTTTCACATTAGTCAGTATTCTTTAAATCAATTGAAACATTTTTTATGCCTGTCTAAAGATGACTTCTTGAAAACCGTAACAGTAATTGAACTATGACAGATATCTTGATTAAAAAACAAAAATGAAAACAGAATAAAATCACCAAGCTCTAGGCCACGCTCTTGTTTCCTGTAAAATAGACTAAAATAGACTTGGGCATAACACAGGTAAGTCACTTTTTTTCCTGGAATATTATTAGGTGATTTAAAATAATTACAGCAACATTTATGGGAAACTATTGGCATTTCAAGTTTATGAAATTGCTTTTAAATGTGCACAGAATAGAGCACCTTTGTTTCTAAGGCTACAAGCATTGAACCAAAACTAATAACTGTAAGCTACCCGGTGCCACACCTGACAAATTGTGATTTGCTACATAACTTACTGTTTGGACAGACTTGCTACACCTAGAAAATGCATATATTTGTGTATGAACATACAAACACACACCTCAATTTGATGTTTTTCTTTCAATTCATAAGAATTAACATTTTAGTCTTAAGGGTTAAAAGGAGGGGTATGAAAAAGGCATTTTATAGAACATTATAAATTATATATATATAAAATACATATATGCACACATATAAGTCTATACATATACTTGTGATTTTTACTGTGTATAAATTGATAATGGCTTTCAAAATTATTTTATAATTATTTCTTTTACCTCTTGATCCCAAATTATAACATAAGACTTCATAGATTTCAAATGGACATTTTTGGGCACTCATGAGGGAGTCAGAATACAACTCTGAAGGCCATTAATTTTAACTATGAACATACAGCTATGCTATTTATTAATCTTTTCTATCATTTTTCTTATCAAACTTACATTATCACAGAGTATAGGATAGATTTTTAAAAAATCTTTCTTTTGCTCTGTGCACCAGGCAGGTGGTTGACTTTTGATCCCAAAATATGTGTCATCATTTGTGATGAGCAACTATTGAGGTTTTTTTTTTTCTTTTTGAGATGTAATTGGAAATTTAGCACCTTATTCCACAAAAGACTTTCTCAATATAGCACTTACTTTTATCTGCTATGGAGTGCTAGGCTGAAATCTGAGGGAAATAACAGCTTCCCCTCTACTGAATTCTGTTTTTGATTGATGCTATAAGGTTCAACATTTTTGTCTTAGTTCTTTATAATATTGTTGGTATATGTGCATTAAACCTCCCTTTTGCCTTATTCTTTACCTCAGTAAGAACCCTACAGATGTAAATTATACGAATCATATCTTTCATGGGCTTTAAAAAATTTATAAAGAGAACAGGTTTAATTGGCTCATGGTTCTGCAGGATGTACAGGAAGCGTGGCACCAGCATCTACTCCACTTCTGGGGAGGCCTCAGGGAACTTTTACTCATGGTGGAAGGCAAAGGGAGAGTGTGCACATTACATGGTGGGAGCAGAAGCAAGTGAGTATTCGGGTGGCAGTGTCATATATATATAATTCTTTAAGTTCAGGGATACATGTGCAGAATGTTCAGGTTTGTTACATAGGTATACATGTTCCATGGTGGTTTGCTGAAGCCATCAACCCATCATCTACATTAGGTATTTCTCCTGATGCTATCTCTCCCCTTTCCCCCAAACCCCTGACAGGCCCTGGTGTGTGATGTTCCTCTCCTTGTGCCCATATGTTCTCACTGTTCATCTCCCACTTATAAGTGAGAACATGTGGTGTTTGGTTTTCTGTTCCTGTGTTAGTTTTCTGAGAATGATGGTTTCCAACTTCATCCATGTCCCTGCAAAGGACATGAGCTCATCCTTTTTTATAGCTGTGTAATATTCCATGGTATATTTGTGCCACATTTTCTTTATCCAGTGTATCGTTGATGGGCATTTGGGTTGGTTTCAAGTCTTTGCTATTGTGAACTGTGCTGCAATAAACAAACGTGTGCATGTGTCTTTATAGTACAATGATTTGTAATTCTTTGGATATATAACCAGTAATGGGATTGCTGGATAAAATGGTATTTCTGGTTCCAGATCTTTGAGGAATCACCATACTGTCTTCCACAATGGTTAAACTAATTTACACTCCCACCAACAATGTAAAAGCATTCCTATTTCTCCACATTCTCTCTAGCATCTGTTGTCTCCTCACTTTTTAATGATCGCCATTCTAACTGGAATGAGATGATATCTCATTTTGGTTTTTATTTTCATTTATCTAATGACCAATGATCATGAGCTTTTTTTCATATGTTTGTTGGCCTCATAAATGTCTTCTTTTGACAAATGTCTGTTCATATCCTTGACCACTTTCTGATGGTCTTGTTTGTTTTTTTCTTGTAAATTTGTTTAAGTTCTTTCTAGATTCATGATATTAGCCCTTTGTCAGATGGACAGATTGCAAAAATTTTCTCCCATTCTGTAGGTTTCCTGTTCACTCTGATGATAGTTTCTTTTGCTGTGCAGAAGCTCTTTAGTTTAATTAGATTCCATTTGTCAATTTTGGCTTTTGTTGCCATTGCTTTTGATGTTTTATTCATGAAGTTTTTGCACATGCGTATGTCCTGAATGGTATTGCCTAGGTTTTCTTCTAGGGATTTTATGGTTTTAGGTCTTATATTTAAATCTTTAATCCATCTTGAGATAATTTTTGTATAAGTTGTAAGGAAGATGTACAGTTTCAGTTTTCTGCATATGGCTGGCCAGTTTTCCCAACACCATTTGTAAAATAGGGAATTCTTTCCCCACTACTTGTTTTTGTTGGGTTTGTCAAAGACCAGATGGTTGTAAATGTGTGGTGTTATTTCTGAGGCCTCTGTTTTGTTCCATTGGTCTTTATATCTGTTTTGGTATCTGTACCATGCTGTTTTGGTTACTGTAGTCTTGTAGTATAGTTTGAAGTCAGGTAGCATGATGCCTTCAGCCTCGTTCTTATTGCTTGGGATTGTCTTGGCTATACGAGCTCTTTTTTGGTTTCATATTAAATTTAAAGTAGTTTTATTTCTTTTTTTATATAGTGTACATATGTACACATATGTAAAGACTTGTCATTTACTCAATCTACACAAAATGCTAATATTTTTATACATTCAAGAATCCTTTGTGATAAATTCAGTACCACCAGGAGATCAAAAACTCCAAGTTTTTGTTTGTTTGTTATTTTAAATTGGTGGGGGATTTGTTTCTTTATTTTATTTTATTTTAAAATTTCTTCCTTCTTTTTTGAATTATACTTTAAGTTCTAGGATACATCTGCAGAATGTGCAGGTTTGTTACATAGGGATACATGTGCCATGGTTGTTTGCTGCACCCGTCAACCCATCATCTACATTAGGTATTTCTCCTAATGCTATCCGTTCCCTAGCCCCCCATACCCCCGAGAAGCCTCAGTGTGTAATGTTCCTCTCCCTGTGTTCATGTGTTGTCTTTGTTCATCTCCCACATATGAGTGAGAACATGCGGTGTTTGGTTTTCTGTTCCTGTGTTAGTTTGCTGAGAATGATGGTTTCCAGCTACATCCATGTCCCTGCAAAGGACATGAACTCATCCTTTT
>NW_012114644.1:3667225-3668170 GCF_000951035.1 Colobus angolensis palliatus | reverse complement strand
GCTCACTGCAAGCTCTGCCTCCCAGGTTCATGCCATTCTCCTGCCTCAGCCTCCTGAGTAGCTGGGACTACAGGCACCCACCACCATGCTCAGGTAATTTTTTGTATTTTTAGTAGAGACAGGGTTTCACCGTGTTAGCCAGCATGGTCTAGATCTCCTGACCTCATGATCTGCCTGCCTTGGACTCCCAAAGCGCTAGGATTACAAGTGTGAGCCACCACGGCTGGCCCAAACTCATCCTTTTTGATGGCAGCATAGTACTCCATGTTGTATATGTGCCATATTTTCTTTATTCATTCTATCATTGATGGGCATCTGGGTTGGTTCCAACTCTTTTCTATTGTGACAGTGCTGCAATTAACATATGTGTGCATGTGTCTTTACAGTAGAATGATTTATAATCCTTTGGGTATATATCCAGTAATGGGATTGCTGGGTCAAATGGTATTTCTGGTGCTAGATCCTTGAGGAATTGCCACACTGTCCTCACAATGGTTGAACTAATTTACACTCCCACCAACAATGTAAAAGCATTCCAATTTCTCCACATCCTCTCCAGCATCTGTTATCTCCTCGCTTTTTAATGATCACCATTCTAACTGGCGTGAGATGGTAGCTCATTGTGGTTTTGATTTGCATTTCTCTAATGACCAGTGATGATGAGCTTTTTTTATATATGTTTGTTGGCCTCGTAAATGTCTTCTTTTGAGAAGTGTCTGTTCATATCCTTCACTCACTTTTTAATGGGGTTGTTTCTTTTTTCTTGTACATTTGTTTAAGTTCTTTCTAGATTCTGGATATTAGCCCTTTTTCAGATGGATAGATTGCAAAACTTTTTTCCCATTCTGTAGTTCACTCTGATGATAGTTTCTTTTGCTGTGCAGAAGCTCTTTAGTTTAATTAGATTCCATTTGTCAATTTTGGCTTTTGTTGCCATTGCTTTTG
>NW_012114644.1:3636553-3664160 GCF_000951035.1 Colobus angolensis palliatus | reverse complement strand
TATCAGAGCCTAGGATTGCAACCCCTGCTTTTTTTTGTTCTCCATTTGCTTGGTAGATCTTCCTCCATCCCTTTATTTGGAGCCTATGTGTGTGTCTGCATGTGAGATGGGTCTCCTGAATACAGCAGACTGATGGGTCTTGAGTCTTTTTCCAGTTTTCCAGTCTGTGTCTTTTAATTGGAGTATTTACTCCATTTACATTTAAGGTTAATACTGTTATGTGTGAACTTGATCCTGCCATTATGATATTAACTGGTTATTTTGCTCGTTAGTTGATGCAGTTTCTTCCTAGCCTCGATGGTCTTTATATTTTGGCATGTTTTTGCAATGTCTGGTACTGGTTGTTCCTTTCCATGTTTAGGGCTTCCTTCAGGGTCTCTTGTAAGGCAGGCCGGCTGGTGCCAGAATCTCTAAGCATTTGCTTATCTGTAAAGGATTTTATTTCTCCTTCACTTATGAAACTTAGTTTGGCTGGATATGAAATTCTGAGTTTGGCCGGGCGCGGTGGCTCAAGCCTGTAATCCCAGCACTTTGGGAGGCCGAGATGGGCGGATCATGAGGTCAGGAGATTGAGACCATCCTGGCTAACCTGGTGAAACCCCGTCTCTACTAAAAATACAAAAAACTAGCCGGGCGAGGTGGTGGATGCCCGTAGTCCCAGCTACTCGGGAGCCTGAGGCAAGAGAATGGCGTAAACCCAGGAGGCGGAGCTTGCAGTGAGCTGAGATCTGGCCACTGCACTCCAGCCCGGGTGACAGAGGAAGACTGCGTCTCAAAAAAAAAAAAAAAAAAAAATTTTGTGATCTCCCTTTTATCATTTTTATCGTGTCTATTTAATTCTTCTCTTCTTTTTTATTAGTCTGTCTAGTGGTCTATTTTGTTGATTTTTTTCAAAAAACCAGCTCCTGGAGTCATTCATTTTTTGAAGGGGTTTTGTGTCTCTATCTCCTTCAGTTCTGCTCTGATCTTAGTTATTTCTTGTCTACTGCTAGCTTTTGAATTTGTTTGCTCTTGCTTCTCTAAATTTTTTAATTGTGATGTTAGTACATCAATTTGAGATCTTTCTTGCTTTCTCCCATGGGCATTTAGTGCTATAAATTTCCCTCTAAACATTGCTTTAGCTGTGTGTCAGAGATTCTGGTACATGGTGTCTTTGTTCTCATTGGTTTCAAAGAACTTATGTATTTCTGCCTTCATTTCGTTATTTACCCAGTAGTCATTCAGAAGCAGGTTGTTCAGTTTCCATGTAGTTGTGCAGTTTTGAGTGAGTTTCTTAATCCTGTGTTCTAATTTGATTTAATTGTGGTCTGAGACACTGTTTGTCATGATTTCCGTTCTTTTGTATGTGCTGAGGAGTGTTTTTCTTTCAAGTATGTGGTCAATTTTAGATTAATTGTGATGTGGTGCTGAGAAGAATGTATATTCTGTTGATTTGGGGTGGAGGGTTCTGTAGATGTCTGTTAGGTCTGCTTGGTCTAGAGCTGAGTTTAAGTACTGAATATCTTTCCTAATTTTCCATCTCATTGATCTGTCTAATATTGACAGTGTGGTGTTAAAGTCTCCCACTATTATTGTGTGGGAGTCTAAGTCTTTTTGGAGGTCTCTTAGGACCTGCTTTATGAAAAGAGGTGCTCCTGTATTGGGTGCATATATACTTAAGATAGTTAGCTTTTCTTGTTGAATTGATCCCTTTACCATTATGTAATGCTCTTGTCTCTTTTGATCTTTGTTTAAGTCTGTTTTATCATAGACTAGGATTACAAACCCTGCTCTTTTTTGTTTCCATTTGCTTATAAATATGACTCCATTCCTTTATTTTGAGCCTATGTGTGTCTTTGCATGAGAGATGGGTCTCCTGAATACAGCACACTGAAGGGTCTTGACTGTTTATCCAATTTGCCAGTCTGTGTCTTTTAATTGTGGCATTTAGCCCATTTACTTACAAGGTTAATATTATTATGTGTGAATTTGATGCTATAATTATGATGGTAGCTGGTTATTTTGCTCATTAGTTGGTACAGTTTCTTCATAATGTCAATGGTCTTTACAATTTTTCATGCTTTTGCAGTGGCTGATACTGGTTTTTCCTTTCCATATTTAGTGCTTCCTTCAGGAGCTCTTGTAAGGCAGGCCTGGTGGTGACAAAAATCCCTCAGCATCTGCTTGTCTGGAAAGGATTTTATTTATCCTTTGCTTATGAAGCTTAGTTTGGCTGGATATGAAATTCTGCATTGAAAAATTCTTTTTCTTAAGAATGTTGAATATTGGACCCCACTCACCTTTGGCTTATAGGGTTTCTGCAGAGAGATCTGCTGTTAGTCTGATGGGCTTCCCTTTGTGGGTAACCTGGCCTTTCTCTCTGGCTGCCTTAGCATTTTTTCCTTCATTTCAACCTTGGTAATCTGACTATTATGTTTCTTGGGGTTGCTCTTCTTGAGGATTATCTTTGTGATGTTCTCTGTATTTCCTGAATTTGAATATTGGCCTGTCTTGCTAGGTTGGGAAAGTTCTCCTAGACAATATCCTGCAGTGTTTTCCAATTTGGTTCCATTCTCCGCGTCACTTTCAGGTACACCAATGAAATGTAGGTTTGGTGTTTTCACATAGTTTCATATTTCTTGGAGGATTTGTTGGATCCTTTTTATTTTTTTTTTCTCTAATCTTGTCTTCACACTTTATTTCTAAGTTGATCTTCAATCTCTGGTATCCTTTCTTCTGCTTGATCAATTCGGCAATTGATACTTGTGTATGCTTCATGAAGTTCTTGTGGTGTGTTTTTCAGCTCATCAAGTCATTTATGTTCTCTAAACTGATTATTCTAGTAAGCAATTCCTCTAATCTTTTTTCAAGGTTCTTAGATTCCTTGCATTGGGTTAGAACATGCTCTTTTAGCTTGGAGAAGTTTGTTATTACCCATCTTCTGATGCCTACTTCTGTCAGTTGTCAAACTCATTCTTCACCCAGTTTTGTTCCCTTGCTGGCAAGGAGTTGTATTCCTTTGGAGGAGAAGAGGTGTTCTGTTTTTTGGAATTTTCAGCATTTTTATGCTGGTTTTTCCTCATCTTCATGGATTTATCTACCTTTGGACTTTGCTGTTGGTGACTTTCAGATGGAGTTCGCATGGTTGTCCTTTTTTTGATGTGATGCTATTGCTTTCTGCTTGTTAGTTTTCCTTCTAACAGTCAGGCCCCTCTTTTGCAGGTCTGCTGGAGTTTGCTGGGGCTCCACTCCAGACCTTGTTTGCCTGAGTATCACTAGCAGGTGCTGCAAAACAGCAAAGATTGCTGCCTGCTTCTTTCTCTGGAAACTTCATCCCAGAGGGGCACCTGCTAGGTGCCAGCCAGAGCTCTCCTGTATGAGGTACCTGTTGACTCATCCTGGGAGTTGTCTTCCCATCTGGAGTCATAGGGTTCAGGGACCAACTTGAGGATGCAATCTGTCCCTTAGCCAAGCTGGATCACTATGCTGGGAGATCCGCTACTCTCTTCAGAGCCAGCAGGCAGGAATGTTTAAGTCTGCTGAACCTGCGCCCACAGCCACCCCTTCTTCCAGGTGCTCTGTCCCAGGGAGATGGGAGTTTTATCTATAAGCTCCTGACTAGGGCTGCTGCCTTTCTTTCAGTGATGTCGTGCCCAGAAAGTAGGAATCTAGAGAGGCAGTCTGGCTACAGCAGCTTTGTGGAGCTGTAGTGGGCTCCACCCAGTCTGAACTCCCTGGCAGCTGTCTTTACACTGTGAGGGGAAAACTGCCTACTCAAGCCTCAGATATGGTGGATGCCCCTTTCCCCACCAAGCTCAAGCATCACAGGTCTACTTCAGACTGCTGTGCTGGCAGTGAGAATTTCAAGCCAGGATCTTAGTTTGCTGGGCTCCATGGGGGTGGGTTTCGCTGAGCAGGACCACTTGGCTCCCTGCTTTCAGTCCCCTTTCCAGGGGTGTGAACATTTCTGTCTTGCTGACATTCCTGGTGCCTCTGGGATATGAAATAAAACTCCTGCAGCTAGCTTGGTGTCTGCCCGAACAGCTACCCAGTTTTGGTTAGAAACCCAGGTCCCTTGTGGTATAGGCACCCAAGGAAATCTCCTGGTCTGTGGGTTGTGAAGACCATGGGAAAAGCATACTATCTGGGCTGGATAGCACCGTCCCTCACAACATGGTCCCTCATGGCCTCCCTTGGCTAGGGGAGGGAGTTCCCTGACCCCTTGAGCTTCCCGGGTGAGGCAATGTCCCACCCTGCTTCTGTTGGCCCTCTGTGGACTGCACCCACTGTCTAACCAGTCCCAATGAGATGAACTGGGTACCTCAGTTGGAAATGCAGAAATCACCCACCTTCTGCATTGACCTCACTGGGAGCTGCAGACTGGAGCTGTTCCTATTTGGCCATCTTGCCTGGGAATCCTCCACATATGTTTAAATGACCAGATCTCATGAGAACACACTCACTGTGGTGAGGATAGCATCAAACCATGACGGATCTGCCTCCATGACCTACACACCTTTCACTAGGCCTCATCTCCAACACTGGGGATTACTTTTCAACATGAAGTTTGGGAAGGGAAAAATATCCAAGCTATATTATTCTGTCCCTGGCCCCTCCCAAATCTCATGTCCTTATCACATTTCAAAATACAATCAATCATCCCTTCTTAATAATCCCTCAAAGTCTTAACTAATTTCAGCATTTGAGACTCAAGCCAAGTTCTTTCCAACTATGAGTCTGAACAATCAAAACAAGTTATTTACTTCCAAATACAATAGGGGTTCAGGCATCGGGTAAACATTCCCATTCCAAAAGGGAGAAATTGGTCAAAAGAAAGGGACTACAGGCCCCATGCAACTTCAATACCCAACAGGGCTGTCAGTAAATCTTAAAGCTCCAAAATAATCTTTGATTCTATGTCCCTCATCCAGGGCACACTGGTGCAAGGGGTGGGATCCCAAGGCCTTGGGCGGCTTTGCTGGGTTCAGCTTCCACAGATGCTCTCATTGGTTAGTGCTGAGTACCTGAAATTTTTCCAGGTGCATGTTGCAAGCTGGCAGTGGAGCTGCCATTCTGGGGTCTGGAGGACAGTGGCCGTTTTTCCACAGCTCTGCTAGACATTGTCCCAGTGGGGACTCTCTATTGGACTTTCAGCCTCACACTTTTCCACCTGCCCTACAGAGGTTCTCTGTGAGCCCCAGTGGCAGGATTCTGGCTAGGCACCCAGACTTTCTCATACATCCTCTGAAATCTAGGCAAAGACTACCACGCCTCCTTCACTGTCACGCTCTGTACAGCTGCGGGCTTAACACTACATACAGGCTGCCAAGGCTTATGGCTTGCATTCTCCAACATGGCAGCCTGAGCTGCACCATTTGAGCCACAGCTGGAGATGGAGTGACTAGGAATTAGGAATTAGTGTCCCAAGGCTACACAGAGCATCCAGACCCTGGGGCTGACCTACAACATCAGTCCTCCTAGACCTCTGGACCTGTGATAAGAGGGGCTGTCATGAAGGTCTCTGAAATGTCTTCAAGGCAATTTTTCCCATTGTCATGGCTATTGGTACACGGTGCCCTTTTAGTTATGCAGGTGGTTGCTCACAGCCTGCTTGAATTCCTCCTCTGAAAATGGTTTTTCTTTCTCTGCCACATGGCTAGGCTGCAAATTTTCCAAAATTTGGTGTTCTGCTTCCTCTTTAAATATAAATTTCAACTTTAAGTCATTCTTTTGATCCCTCTCTGCATGTGAGTTGTTAGAAGAAGTCAGGCCACATCTTGAATGGTCTGCTGCTTGGAAAATTTATTCCACTAGATAGGCTAAATAATCATTTTGAAGTTCAAACTTTCACAGATCCCTGGGGCATGTACACAATTCAGCCAGGTTCTTTGCTAAGGCATACCATGTGTTATCTTTGCCCAATAAGTTCTTAATTTTCATCTGAGACCTTGTCAGCTTGGACTTCATGGTACACATCACTATTAGCATTTTGGTCACAATCATTTAAGCAGCCTTTAAGAAGTTCCAAACTTTCTCTTGTTTTCCTGTCTTCTTCTGAGCCCTCTAGACTCTTTCAACCTCTTCCTGTTATCCAGTTCCAAAGCTGCTTTCATGTTTTTAGGTATATTTATAGCAATGTCCCACTCCTTGGTACCAATTTTCTGTGTTAGGATCTTACTGCATTGCTATAAAGAAATGGGTAATTTGTAAGGAAAAGAGGTTTAATTGGCTTATGGTTCTACAAGTTGCACAGGAAGCATGGTGCCAACATCTGCTTAGCTTCTGAGGAGGCTTTGGAGAGCTTTTACTCATGGCAGAAGGCAAAGTGGGAGCTTGCACATCAGGGCAGGAGCAGGAACAATGGGAACTTTCGTGAACTTTGTATTGAAATGTTTATTAACTAGAGAAACACATTTGTTTCCCTTTTACCAGATCATATGAAATTGATGCTGTGAAGGACCCAGGTAATTTGTTTTTTGTTCACACACTTTAAGATCCAGGAGATTTATGGGAATTAGATATCATTAAGGGGGTTGTAGTTACCATGTGGCCCCCTCAGCATTCATGGCTAGTCTGAACATTTGTTTCAAGTCTCTTAAAGATAGGCTCACTGATGTTTAAATGGGACAGATGGGAAAAAAGTAAATGAAACAGATGGTTGTATTGTTCCTTTTTGAGTGGTACTAACAGATCTCCTATTAAACCATACTGCTCTCAGTAGGGTTCTGAAAAAAGCATTTACCAGTAGCTAATATTTTATACAACATTGTTCCAAATAATACAGAAAATTATTAAACATTGACTCTGTCTTCTAGGACCTTAGTGATATCATTTCATAGGACCTCTCAGAGATGAAATCTTCCTCAATATGATTAGAGACTTGTGGACAAAAATCTGAGATGCCTTTAAGACCCTGTGTATTTTATAGTTGTTTCTAAGGACATTTTGAATTCATATTATAGAGAGGCTATTGTATTATAGGTAGGCTAGAAGCCAATTCATACTTTTCTTGGATTGTGAGGATCTACATAAAGGCCTTTTTGTATGGGAATCTTGAGATTCCCTAGGATTCCTCCCCTGGAAGGAGATGAGGTTGGAAAAGTTGGTTGTCTTTGCCCTTTGCAAATGCTGTCTCTATAGTCTATATTTTTCTTATTCCTAGTTATCTTTTATTCCCCTTGGTTCCCCTTCATTTTGCCTCTCATTTTTTCTGCCTACTGTAACTTGGGATATTAGGTGGGCAAATGCCAAATAGTCCATTATATCACTTCTATGAGTTGTTTTTATCATTGATACACTTCATTTAGAAAGAATAAAAATGAAACAATATTTCTAGTGAGTGTAGTAAAGAAATCAAGTGAGCTAGTGTAGGCACAGGCCTACTTTAAGAAATAGACATGAACTAACATGATCTTAGAACATTTGTACTAGAAGGACCACCAGAGTCTCCTCTAATAATTCAAGTAATTTTACAAATTATGTATGGAGATTTGGGCCTCATGACACAATGGATTAGTGGCAGAGGTAGAATCTGCACCTGAATATTCTGACTGACTCCTAGTCAGAAGTTATGTAAGTGCATAAATTCCCTTCTATTCACAAATGACAATCTAGAATGCGCCCACATCCAATTTTTAGATTCAGATCAGTGGTCACATCCTAATGAGCTAAACTGGATAGCTAAATCTCAAACCTGTTTTTGGATCAGTTAACTGGAAATGAGTACCATGTAGCATATTAGAATACTTTGCCCTCATGTTACTCTCAACCCATGTTGGTTTCAGTCATATTGGTAAGCATGAGAGGTATGTCTAAGGAAATGAATACATTATGAGATCCTCGAAGCTACATAACACCTCATGATGAACTATGAAGCATGCAGACAAAGAAACAAGGAGACATTAATTAATTTATCTAATCAGAAAAGTATTTACATAACTAATTGAATAAAAAATGGGACTAGATGACTTCTATTGTCCTTTCCACTCAAGAATGTTCTCTTAAACTTGGCCAACAATTTGCTGGGTCTATTACCTTTTAGTGCTATGTAATAAATTACCACAAGTTTAGCAGCTTAAAACAATGTAAATTATATTTTTACAATTTCTGTGGGTTAGGAGTCCAAGTATGAGTTAAGGTCCCACCAAGTTGAAATCAAGGTATCACCTGGGCTATAATCTCACCTGAGCCTTGGGATCTTCTCCCAGGCTCATTCAGGCTGTTGGCAAAATCCAGTTGTTTGAGCTTGTAGGATTGAGGCCCTTCATTCTTAGAGGCTGGCTCTTTCCAAATGCAGTTTACAGCATGTCTGTCTGTTTCTCAAGGCCAACTGGAGAGTGGTGGTTTTTATTATTATTATATTTGCTTCAAATCTCTCTGAAGTCTGTCTCTGATCTCTTGACCCCCCTTTTTTTAAAGGTCCTGCCTGATTATGTCAGGTCCATCTAAGATAATCTTCCTTTTAATTAACTTAAATTTAAGTTATTAAGGACCTTAATTGCATCTGCAAAATCCCTTCACCTTTGCCATATAACATAATCTAATTACAGGAGTGATATCCTGTAATATTTATAGATCCTGCCCACACTCAAAGGGAGAGGATTATACACAGTTTGTACAGAAAGGCGGATCATTTTAGCATTCTGCCTACCACATTGGGGAGCAGGAGAGTCCCATGTCTGTTAAAATATTGAGGATAGTAAATGTATAATATCCAGGAGAAAATATTTTTCCGGTTTAGTTTGCAAGGACTAACATTTTTTGAATAATTTTAAAATAGCATATATTTTCCTTATATGAGATTAAGACATAGCCCCTACTTCAGAAATGGACAACAACAACAAAAGCCCCATGACCAAATGAATTAGGCTTTCTCTGCATTGTGCTGGCTTGTCTGAAGGATTGGTTTTGAGAATGTTTCTTTTTCCAACCGCAGTTAAAATACATTATAGATTTATCCTCCTAGTTCCAAAAAATTTACAACTTAACTCCTAAGTCACATTAGTAATAAAACAATACCTGTAACCCAGCACTTTGGGAGGCTGAGGTAGGTGGATCACTTGAGGTCAGGAGTTTGAGACCAGCCTGGGCAACATAAAGAAATCCTGTCTCTACTAAAAATTTAAAAAATGGCCTGATTATAAAAAAACATTAAAAATATATTTTGTCCTGAAAAATAGAAATAATAAAGGAATATATGAACAAAATAGATTTCAGTCCTTCCTCTCTCACACACAAGTCACTGATTTTGAGCATTAGTCCTGTTTTAGATCAGTGTCTGTATGTGCTGGTGTTTTTCTCTGAGAATAGAAAAATTGTCCTTCATAAAACTATTGATTTCCCTTCATAAAACTATTGCTAATACTTTTCTGTACGATTGGTGTAGGGTTTTCTTTATGGGTATATCTGAAGGTGAGTTCTTACTTAGGGAATTTGCTATTTACATTTGATTCCTAGGCTGCTAACTTCTAGTCCTCAACTCTTTTGAAGGCAATGGTTAATCGAAAAAAAAAAAAAGTTATTTGTCAGCAAATGCCTGTCACAAATACTCACTCTTCATAGCCCAATTGTATATGCCTATAAACTAAAGTTTTAATTTATATTTATGAAAGTGCTTAATAAAACCATCAAAGTATAAAAAAATGCCAATTGTAGGTCTGCAATTTATCTATATTTGATCTGATAAATTCTGGAGTGTGTACTTCCCATAAACCTTGCTTTAAAATAGTTTTATGTTATTCCAACATCCAAACGCTTCATTGAAGAGACATGTTTTAAGGACTGGCAAGTAGGTCACCCCATGGAGGGGGTGCAGTGGTGAATGAGGACATGTGGGGTCAGTTTTAAAAAGCAGTCAGAGTCAGCTCCTTTTCTCCCCATTTAGCTGATGATAACACATGGATTTAGATATACCAAGCCAGGGGGGCAGCAGATGTCTCACCGACTCTCTGTAAACACTCTGGTCATATTGACCTATCATCTGTCCATCACTCACCTTTCTCAGCTCAGGCTGTCCATCTGACTCATCATAAGGGGCTCAGCAGCAAAACTGCAAACTTCACTAAGATGCTAACAATGTTTCTTCTCTCAAAAACAGTGAGCTTGTTTCATTTTTGGGATTGTTCCAAATCCTCCTCACAACCCAGTGTGAAAGAGCATCCACATTCAATTTACTCAGTACAGCATACTGACCTTCAATGTGTTTCTTATAAAAAATAAAGAAACTTTAATGAGGGCTCAAGGAGGTATGGGATTGCTTGAAGGCCATCTGCAGTAATAGCTTTGCTTTTTAGGGCCATTTCTTTCTCATCTATGTTACAAACTTTTAGCTTTTTAAAAATATATGTGCCGATTCTTGGAGGAGATAGTGAAAAAATCTTGCTCTTAAGAAAACAGGTTTAAAAATTCAGCAGTTAAAAAAATATATATTTGTGTTTTTTGACATGGTATGACACTGATTAGTTACTTAGAATCTCACTTATTTAACAATGTTTCTTACTGGTAAATTTTAGTTAAATAAAATTGAAGCAGGTAGATGAGTGTTTAATATGTTCTCCTACTAAATGGAAAGATCATATAGTCTACTATAACTGCCAGTTTGTTTTCCAAAAAGTTAGTAACAACTGAGACTTTTACCAACAGTGTATGAAAATATCTGTTTTTCTGCAGCTTATCAATCTTTTACATTTTTGTCAATTTTGCAGGCCACAAATGAGAACATTATTTGTAAAGGCTCAAAGATGTGAGGCAACACGGCACTTTCACAGAATGTTGAGTTGCAGTTACAACATAAGGAGTATGTGGAGGTGACAGGAGATGAGGTTACATATGGGAAGAAACCAGATGGTTCTGGGTGGTGTGTAGTGTGTGTGCATGTACAATGCTGTGCTAAGGATTGGACCTTATCCTGGGGAAATAGGAAAACTGTGGAAGCATTTTACAGAATAGAGTTGTGTGGTTAGATATCCTTTTGAGGCTACTTTTAGTAGGTGTTTTTTTTGTTTGTTTTTTGTTTTTTTTTTTGTTTGGTTGTTTTTCAGGTTGATTTCAGATTGCAGGCAGAAAGAACAGTTAGGAAACTCTGATTATCTTCCAGAGAGGAGCTAATGAGGACTGGAATTGAATCAGTACTGTGGAGATGGAGAATAAGGCACAGTTGTTACAGAGCTGAGGTAGACTACGCTCATTGCCTTTGGGTGTTTTGTCTAAATAATTTTCAGATTTGGGTGCCCAAGAAGCTGAGAAAATGATGATGCTGTTAATCTGGAGAAAATGCAACAAGAGAACAGGGTTGAGGGAAAAGATAATAAACTCAATTTTAGACAGGTAAAGTTTGAGGGGACACAAGGAATACTTCAACCAAGAGGCCTAGAAGATAGGAGAATTGGGTACAGAACTCAGGAAAGAGCTCTTTCTAAAGATGTGGATTTAGGATATGGTCACATGTAGGCAGTAGTAAATACTGGATGAGATCAATGGGAGAATATAGCTACTGAGAAGAAAATAAGACTGAGATTGGAACTCTGAGGGATATAACTTTCAAGGGGCAGATAGAAGAAAAATAGTCCGCATAATGAATGCTTACAAAATTACTCATTTGAAAGATGACAATGGAGATTATATTAAAAAGTTGGTACTGTAATGTTATATATAAAATATAAATATACATATACATACATTCATGTATAGTAAGTATTGGCTTCCTTCTAGATTCTGGACCCACCCATTTATTACTTTATTCTCATACCAAAATCCTGAATGATTACCATCTCAGTTTACGTAACAGTCTTGTTAGAACTAAAGTTACAAATCAGTCGGTTCCAAGATGGCCTAATGGAAACAACTCTGGTCTGCAGGTCCCAGTGAGATTGACTCAGAAGATGGGTGATTTCTGCATTTCCGACTGAGGTACCTGGTTCATCTCATTGGGACTGGTTGGACAATGGGTGCAGCCCACAGAAGATGAGCCAAAGCAGGGCAGGATGTTGCCTTACCTGGGAAGAGCAAAAGGTCAGGGGATTTCCCTTTCCTAGTCAAGGAAGCCATGACAGACTGTATCTGGAGAAACAGTACACTCCTGACCAATACTGCACTTTTCCCACAGTCTTAGCAACTGGCAGACCAGGAGATACCCTCCCAAGCCTGGCTCGGCAAGTCCCAGATGCACCGAGCCTTGCTCACTGCTAGTGCAGCAATCTGAGATCAACCTGTGACACTGTAGCTTGATGGGGAGAGGCGTTGGCCATTGCTGACACTTGAGTAGCTCACAGTGTAAACAAAGGGGCCAGGAAGCTCGAACTGGGCAGAGCCCACTGCAGCTCAGCAAGGTCTACTGCCTCTATTGATTCCACCTCTGAGGGCAAGGCGTAGCAGAACAAAAGACAGCAGACAGCTTCTACAGACTTAAACGTCCTGTTTGATAGCTCTGAAGAGAGCAGTGCTTCTCTCAGCACAGCATTCAAGCTCTGAGAATGGACAGACTACCTCCTCAAGCAGGTCCCTGACTCCCATGTAGCCTGACTGGGAGACATCTCCCAGTAGGGGCCGACAGACACCTCATACAGGCAGGTGCCCCTCTGGGACTTCCAGGGGAAGGATCAGGCAGCAATATTTGCTGTTCTGTAGACTCCGTTGGTGATACCCAGGCAAACGGTATGGAGTGGACCTCCAGCAAACCCCAACAGACCTGCAGCTGAGGGGCCTGACTATTAGAAGACAAACTAACAAACAGAAAGGAATAGCATCAACATAAACAAAAAGGACATCCACATCAAAACCCCATAAGTAGGTCACCAACATCTAAGACCAAAGATAGATAAAACCACAAAAATTGGGAAAAAACACAACAAAAAAACTGAAAATTCCAAAAACCAGAGTGCCTCTTCTTCTCCAAAGGATCACAGCTCCTTGCCAGCAATGGAACAAAACTGGATGAATAATGAGTTTGATGAGTTGACAGAAGTAGGCTTCAGAAGGTCGGTAATAACCAACTTCTCTTAGTAAAGGAGCATGTTCTAACTCATTGCAAAGAAGCTAAAAACCTTGAAAAAGGTTAGACAAATGGCTAACTAGAATAAATAGTGTAGAGAAGACCTTAAATGACTGATGGAGTTGAAAACCACAGCACGAAAACTTCATGACACGTGCACAAGCTTCAGTAGCTGATTCAATCAAGTGGAAGAAAGGATATTGGTGACTGAAGATCAAATCAGTGAAGCAAAGTGAGAAGACAAGATTCGAGAAGAAAGAGTGAATAGAAATGAACAAAGACTCCAAAAATTATGGGACTATGTGAAAAGACTGAGTATATGTTTGATTGGTGTACTGGAAAGTGACAGGGAGAATGGAATCAAGTTAGAAAACACTCTTGAGGATATTATCCAGGAGAACTTCCCTAGCCTAGCAAGGCAGGCCAAAATTCAAATTCAAGAAATTCAGAGAACACCACAAAGATACTCCTCGAGAGGAGCAACCCCAAGACACATGATTGTCAGATTCACCAAGGTTAAAATGAAGGAAAAAATGTTAAGCGCAGCCAGAGAGAAAGGTCGGGTTACCCACAAAGGGAAGCCCATCAGACTAACAGCAGATCTGTCAGCAGAAACCCATAAGCCAGAAGAAAGTTGGGGCCAATATTCAACATTCTTAAAGAAAAGAATTTTCAACCCAGAATCTCATATTCAGCCAAACTAAGCTTCATAAGTGAAAGAGAAATAAAATCTTTTACAGAAAAGGAAATGCTTAGAGATATTGTTACCACCAGGCCTTCCTTACAATAGCTCCTGAAGGAAGCAGTAAACATGGAAAGGAGCACCCAGAGTCAGTCACTGCAAAAACATGCCAAATTGTAAAGACCATCAATGCTATGAAGAAACTGCATCAATTAATGGACAAAATAACCAGCTAACATCATAATGACAGAATCAAATTCAAATATGACAATATTAACCTTAAATGTAAATGGGCTAAATGCCACAATTAAAAAACACAGGCTGGAAAATTGTATAAAGAGTCAAGACCCATCAGTGTGCTGTGTTCAGGAGACCAATCTCATGTGCAAAGACGCACATAGGCTCAAAATAAAGGGATGGAGGAAGATCTACCAAGTAAATGGAAAGAAAAAAAAAAAAAAAGAAGCAGGGGTTGCAATCCTAGTTTCTGATAAAACAGACTTTAAACCAACAAAGAACAAAAGAAACAAAGAAGGCCAATACATAATGGTAAAGGAATCAATTCAACAAGAAGAGCTAACTATCCTAAATATGTATGCACCCAATACAGGAGCACCCAGATTCATAAAGCGAGTCCTAAGAGACCTACAAAGAGACTTAGATGCCCACACCATAATAATGGGAGATTTTAACACCACACTGTCAATATTAGATCAATGAGACATAAAATTAACAAGGATATCCAGGACTTGAACTCAGCTCTGGACCAAACAGACCTAATAGACATCTACAGAACACTCCACCACAAATCAACAGAATATGCATTCTTCTCAGCACCACATCGTACTTACTCTAAAATTGACCACATAATTGGAAGTAAAACACTCTTCAGCAAAACATTCTTCAGTAAAAGAATATAAATTATAACAAACTGTCTCTCAGACCAAAGTGCAATCAAATTAGAACTCAGGATTAATAAACTCTCTCAAAACTGCACAACTACATGGAAACTGAACAACCTGCTCCTGAATGACTACTGGGTAAATAATAACATGAAGGCAGAAATAAAGATGGTCTTTGAAACCAGTGAGAACAAAGACACAATGTAGCAGAATCTCTGGGACACATTTAAAGCAGTGTGTAGAGGGAAATTTATAGCACTGAATGCCCACAAAAGAAAGCAAGAAAGATCTAAAATCAACACCCTAACATCATAATTAAAAGAACTAGAGAAGCAAGAGCAAAGAAATTCAAACGCTAGCAGGAGGCAAGAAATAACTAAGACCAGAGCAGACCTGAAGGAGTTAGAGACACAAAAAACCCTTCAAAAAAATCAATGAATCCAGGAGCTGATTTTTGAAAACATCAGCAAAATAGATAGACTGCCAGCAAGACTAATAAAGAAGAAAAGAGAGATGAATCAAATAGACACAATAAAAAAATGATAAAGGGGATATCACTACTGATTCCACAGAAATAGAAACCACCACCAGAGAATACTATAAACACCTCTACGTGAATAAACTAGAAAATCTAGAAGAAATGGATAAATTCCTGGACACATACATCCTCCCAAGATTAAACCAAGAAGAAGTTGACTCTCTGAATGGACCAATAATAGGTTCTGAAATTGGGACAATAATTAATAGCCAAACAACCAAAAAAAACTCTGGGACCAGAGGGATTCGCAGCTGAATTCTACCAGAGTTACAAAGAGGAGATGCTACCATTGCTTGTGAAACTATTCCAATCAGTAAAATAGAGGGAATCCTCCCTAACTCCTTTTATGAGGCCAGCATCATCCTGATACCAAAAGCCTGGCAGAGACACAACAAAAAAAGAGAATTTTAGGCCAATATCCCTGATGAACATCAATGCAAAAATCCTCAATAAAATACTGGCAAACCGAATCCAGTAGCACATCAAAAAACTTATCCACCATGATCAAGTCAGCTTTATCCCTGGGAAGCAAGGCTGGTTTGACATACACAAACAAATATATGTAATCCATCACGTAAACAGAATCATGACAAAAACCACACGATTATATCAATAGATGCAGAAAATGCCTTCGACAAAATTCAACAGCCCTTCATGCTAAACACTCTCAGTAAACTAGGTGTTGATGTAACGTATCTCAAAATAATAAGAGCTATTTATGACAAACCCACAACCAATATCATACTGAATGGGCAAAAACTGGAAGCATTCCCTTTGAAAACTGCCACAAGACAGGGATGCCCTCTCTCACCACCTCTATTCAACATAGTGTTGGAAGTTCTGGCCGGGGCAATCAGGCAAGAGAAAGAAATAAAGGGTATTCAATTAAGAATAGAAGAAGTCAAATTGTCTCTGTAGATGACATGATTGTATATTTCGAAAACCCCATTGTCTCAACCCAAAACCTCCTTAAGCTGATAAGCAACTTCAGCAAGTAATCAGGATACAAAATCAATGTGCAAAAATCACAAGCATTCCTATAAACCAATAATAGACAAACAGAGAGCCAATTCATGAGTGAACTTCCATTCACAATTACTACAAAGAGAATAAACTACCTAGGAATCCAACTTACAAGGGATGTGAATGACCTCTTCAAAGAGAACAACAAACCACTGCTCAATGAAATAAAAGAGGACACAAACAAATGGAAGAACATTCCATGCTCATGGATAGGAAGAATCAATATTGTGAAAATGGCCATACTGCCCAAGGTAATTTATAGATTCAATGCTATTCCCATCAAGCTACCACTGATTTTCTTCATAGAATTGGAAAAAGCTATTTAAAGTTCATATGGAACCAAAAAAGATCCCACATTGCCAAGACAATCCTAAGCAAAAAGAACAAAGCTGGAGGCATCACACTACCTGACTTCAAACTTTACGACAAGCCTACAGTAACCAAACCACCATGGTTCTGGTACTAAAACAGATATAGAGAGGCCTAAGAGATAACACCACGCGTCTACAGCCATCTGATCTTTGACAAACCTGACAAAAACAAGCAATAGGGGAAGGATTCCCTGTTTAATAAATAGTGCTGGGGAAACTGGCTAGCCATATGTAGACAGCTGAAACTGGATTCCTTCCTTATACCATATTCCTTCCTTACACTGTAAACAAAAATTAACTCAAGATGGATTAAAGACTTAAATGTAAAACCTAACACCACAAAAACCCAAGAACAAAACCTAAGCAATACCATTCAGGTCATAGGCATGGGAAAAGACTTCATGACTAAAACACCAAAAGCAATGGCAACAAAAACCGAAATAGGCAAATGGGATCTAATTAAAGTAGAGAGCTTCTGCACAACAAAAGAAACTACCGTCAGAGTGAACAGGCAACGGACAGAATGGGAGGAAATGTTTACATTCTACCCATCCGAAAAAGGGCTAATATCCAGAATCTAAAAGGAACTTAAACAAATTTACAAGAAAAACAAAAAACAAAAAACAAAAAAAAAATCAAAAAGTGGGCAAGGGATATGAACAGACACTTTTCAAAAGATGACATTTATGCAGCCAACAGGCATATGAAAAAATGCTCATCATTGCTGGTCATCAGAGAAAAGTAAATCAAAACCACAATAAGATACCATCTCATACCAGTTAGAATGGTGATCATTAAAAAGTCAGGAAACAACAGGTGCTGCAGAGGATGTGGAGAAATAGGAACATTTTACACTGTTGGTGGGACTGTAAACTAGTTGAACCATTGTGGAAGACAGTGTGGTGATTCCTCAAGGATCTAGCACTAGAAATACCATTTGACCCAATCATCCCATTACTGGGTATATACCCAAAGGGTTATAAATCATGCTGCTATAAAGACACATGGACACGTATGTTTATTGTGGCACTATTCACAATAGCAAAGACTTGGAACCACCTAAATGTCCATCAGTGATAGACTGGATTAAGAAAATGTGGCACATATATACTATGGGATATTATGCGGCCATAAAAAAGGATGCGTTCATATCCTTTGCAGGGACATGGATGAAGCTGGAAACCATCATTCTAAGTAAACTATCACAAGGACAGAAAACCAAACACCGCATGTTCTCACTCATAGGTGGGAGTTGAACAATGAGAACACATGGACACAGGATGAGGAATATCACATATCAGGGCCTGTTGGTGTTTGGGGGATGGGGGAGGGATAGCATTAGGAGAAATACCTAATGTAAATGATGAGTTGATGGGTGCAGCAAACCAACATGGCACATGTATACCTATGTTGCAAACCTGCAGGTTGTGCACATGGACCCTGGAACTTGAAGTATGTATTAAAAAAAAGCAACTTGAGTTACAAATCACAATTCATGACTAGGTCATTATGAGTCATTATATAGCAAAAGCAAAGCATCGTTATATGCAGAAAGTGCCTTCACGCCATGGTAAGATCATTGCCAAAATTGAGACAGTGTCTCTTGTTGCAGGGTCCCATTTCCTTAGCACACACTGTGAATGATGTCCCTGCCTGCCCCACACTGCCTGGAGTGGTATGACACTGAGGCCTTGCTGACTGTGGTCAATGTTTTTGTTCACCTTTCATGAGGATGCTGGGGTAAATAATGAGAAGCCTGCATATGGACAGGAAAGGGTTTTCAGGACAGGACAGCAGCAAAAATCTAAAGGGCATGCTTTTCTGATAGTGTTCCCATGTCCTAAGGATGGCAGCATAGACAAACTATTTAGGCAGTCAAGGAAAAAGTGATTCAGGGAAGAGTTGAATTAGCTTGGTGAAGCTAGGGCTAATTCTTTGTGGAGAACTACATATATGTTTCCATGGAGGTTGGATGGCTTGGAGTGGAGAATGCCTTTTTAGCTTAAGCTCTTTTTTAAAAAAAAAAAAAAATACTATTTTTTCAAGACGAAGCCTCACTTTGTCACCCAGGCTGGAGTGCAGTGGTGCAATCTCAGCTCACTGCAATCTTCACTTCCCAGGTTTAAGTGATTCTCCTGCCTCAGCTTCTGGAGTATCTGGGACTACTGGTGCGCACTACCATGCCTGGCTAATTTTTTTTTTTTGTATTTTTAGTAGAGACAGGGTTTCAACATGTTGGCCAGGCTGGTCTCGAATTCTTGACCTCTGGTGACTCCTCCCAGCTCGACCTCCCAACATACTAGGATTAGAGGTGTGAGCCACTGCACCCAGCCCTTTTAAGCTCTTTCTTGAGAAATTTATTACAATTTCTATTTGGTGGAAGAAGACACTGTTTCTGTTCCAGGATTTTCACCGTACTATAGCTAGTGAAAAACCTGCTTGCTTCTTTTTCTATTGTGAGCTCATTAAGGACAGGGAGCGTGTCTTGTGTCTTCCATGCTTAGCTAGTTATGTGGTGCTCAACAGATGCTACAGAAATAAATCCCTGCGTGTTATAGAAGCTAAACTCCATTCTTAGGAAGACATATTGCAACTAGATTTAAATATTCAATTTTCTCTACATTTGCTTATACAAGCAATAGTTTGGGAATTTGAGTGCTATATGCATAATTGATGTGTTAATACACACATAGATCTTCAAACAATTACAATATAATATTTCTTGTTCAAAATTATGCAATATGTTGTTTGAAAGAAAAACCTATTGGGGTCTAATTGCTTTTTTAGGGAGTAAATTATCTCAAAATCATAAATTGAATAAAACTCTTCAGAATTGAGATCATTTTTTACCATTATTCTCTTGAGTTTAATAATTGATCAATATGATGAAAGAATTACCACAACTACTAGAAGTTTTCCTATGAAATGTTTTCTATAACCTTAACAAATAAAAAGAAGTAAAGAAAAAAGGAAAAAAGCCAACAGAGTCTGAGGAGAATCAGAATAAAGGCTGAGGAAATATCTATTTCTGGTTCTGCCACTAAATTATTTTGTTTTTTTAAAAGCCTTTTTAGTGTTTAGATTGTATGAGATCCAAAGCCATAACAGTCTCAAACATATTCTTAGAACCTGAATCCTAGACCTTAAGGCAACATTAAACTTCTATGCTATTAAATTTGAATATTCCTAAGAAGTTGGAAGAGGTCATTAATTATTTCTAAGGATCTTGAGGTATATTGAAAAAAGAGATTTAAAACATATTACTATGGGCCAAGTGTGGTGGCTCATGCCTGTAATCCCAACACTTTGGGAGGCCAAGGCGGGCAGATCACGGGGTCAGGACTTCAAGACCAACCTGGCCAATATGGTGAAATTTCATTTCTACTAAAAATACAAAAATGAGCTGGACATGGTGGCACGCACCCGTCATCCCAGCTACTCAGGAGGCTGAGGCAGAAGAATTACTTGAACCTGGAAGGCTGAGGTTGCAGTGAACCAAAATCATGCCACTGCACTCCAGCATGGATGACACAGCCAGACTCTGTCTCAAGAAAAAAAAAAAATTACTACTGTGGTGTATTGATTTAAAAATGGCCTTAGTGTTCTACCCTTCCTTGTAGCCACACCTTTTGCAATGTGACCTCCAAGAGTAGAGTCTATTTCCTCATGTCTTGAATCTGGACTGGCCTTGTGACTTTGGTCAATTCCGTTTTGATAGTATGCCATCTCTGAACCTAGACCTCAAGAAGAATTGTCCACTTCTGCTGTCTCTTTTGCAGTCTTGTTACAAAGGTTGGTCTAGTGGAGTGGGAGAGACCAGTTGTCCCAAGTAAGATTATGTTAGGCCAGCCTATCTCCATCTGACTTGCCAGTAGCCATATAGTTGAACTCCACTGAACCCAGCTCAAAGCAGCAAAATTACTCAGTCAACCCATAAGACTACTGAGCACAAATGTTTACTGTTGTATGCTACTATGCTACTGAGATTTTGTAGTTGTTATTTTTATTTTACAGATAGTAATATTTTTGTAAATACAAATCAGAATAACAATTATAATAGTTTATTTCTTTTATGATTTTGGGGGACCTTGGGCAATCTAACAGAATAACATGAAGTGGAGCCTAACAGTTCGCTTTCTAAATGTACGTTGTGTGTTTCCAGCTATTCTGGCATCTAAGTGACTGAATATATTGAATATTTGCTTTGAAATAAAAATTATAGGGACCATTGTTCAATATTCTTGAAAAAATTGCAACCTAATCTATGCAATTAATTTTAACGAAACTCCATTTATTTTAAAAATCTGAATATATACATTCTAAATTTGAGGTTGCAAACTGATATGCCTGTGGAAGTTTGGCATGCAACATAATTGAGACACTTGTGTTTGGTATAAAATACTAGACAGTAAGGGAGAACTGGCAGAATGAAGGACATGTTTCCAACCCAAAGGAATTAAATTCAAATTTTTAAGAACATTGTGTAGGCCAAACAAAACATATATTAGGGTCAGCTCAATCCATGGGTTGCGAGTTTACAACCTCTATTTGAAAATTTTGATTTCAGACCTATGTTCAAGCATTACCTCAAGTTTTATCTTTATCAGGTTTGAGGCTGAATTTTGCAATTAGAAGAGAATGAAAGAAGACTGAGACATTTTATGTCCTTTGCCTCCTCCATCTGCCTTTGAGTACTACTCAGTATATATTAGATTGGTTCCAGCGTCTTTCCTTTTTATTTCCTGTCCAGGTATAATGAGACAGAGTTTACTCTTCTAGAAAAGTAAGATATTCCCATACTGTCTGTGGAATAGTATCTGGGAACAGTGATTGTAACTGTGGTATACACACCTCCCCTTTGGTGTAAAGGAGAGGTTCATCAAGGCACCAACTTGCTTTGCTTTATCACCAGTTGTCACAGCCAACCTTGAAATGAGTCTTATAAGTAGGCTGAAAGCATTGGCTTTTCAAGATTTCCACACACACACACACAGACACACGCAGTTTCGGGGTAGCTGCAGGACATATTTCTCCCTGAGTATCAGGAGAGGTAAAACCAAATATCCATTAAAATGGTCTTTTGATCATGGTTCAGAGATTCAGGCAGAGTGAATAGCCTGTCGATTTAAAGTGAACTCATTATAAATATATTTCAGTCTCTACCAGCATTTTATTCTCTCTATTCCCCACTTTATCTCCTGTATACATATATGCATGCACGTGCACATACACATCGTAACTCTGACAGTAAGAGAAGTTCATGGAAAGAACATGAATAAAAATAACTGCATTCTGTATGAAACAGTTTTAGAGATCTAAAGAGGAAAGATGAAGAAAATACTGAAGAAGAAAATTATCTTGCAGTTTAACTATATAGTACTAGTAATTGTAGAATAAACTAAAGAGAGGAGCTGTGGTAGCCATAACACTTACTGATTTAAATAAAGAACATGAATGGGTGCTTGTTTTCAAAAGCTCCCATGGCTTCTCATAATTTGCAGAGAAAAGCTGTTAACAGAATGTAATAGCCACTCAGCAGATACTTGTTAAGTGATTGACATGGTTGAAAATCTGTCACAAACTTTAGATATAACTTCTTTAAATTTTATCAACCCCATTAAGAGGAATATTCTTACTCTTTGCATTAGTGATACATATATAAAATAAAATGTTCTCTGCAACTAAGTATATTACTTATGATTTTTTTAGTTTTGTATTTATTTTTCTCTTCCTGGAAAGCACCTTTCAAATCTCCTGGCTGATTATGATCATTTTATTCATTCAGTCATTCATTATTTACTCAAACAATAGTAATTGAGTATTTTAGGCATAGCCCTGGGCACTTGGATATAGTTATAACAAGGGAGTCATGTTCTTGTTATCATGTAACTTATATTCTAGTTGGGAAAGGCTGACAATTTTTAAATAAAATCATTAATAAATACACAAATAATTAAACAGGATAATTTCTGGTTGTGATAAATTCTATAAAGGAAATAAGATAATATGAAGGAAAGTAAAGGAATGAGGATGAGGATGAATTTGATTATCCATGGTAAAATAAGGCCTCTCTGAACAGAGAAATATTTTGACAGTCATCTAATACTTAAGAATAAGCCATCTCCCATCATTAAAAACTCAAAACTCAAAAAAAAAAAAAAAAAACCCACAGATGCTGGAGAGTTTGCCGAGAAAAGGGAATGCTTATTTACTGTTGGTGGGAATGTAAATTAGCTCAGCCTCTGTAGAAAGCAGTTGGCAGATTTCTCAAAGAACTTAAAATAGAGCTACCATTCAACCCAGCAATCCAATTAGTGTATATGGACCCAAAAGAAAATAAATTATTCTGCAAGAAAGACACATACACTTGTATGTTCATCATAGTAGTATTCACAACAGCAAATACTTGGAATTAACCTAGATGTCCATAAATGGTGAACTGGATGAAGAAAATGTGGTAGATATATACCATAGAATACTACATAGCCATAAAAAGAATGTAATCATGTCCTTTATAGCAGCATGGATGCAGCTGGAGGCCATTGTCCTAAGTGAATTAACAAAGGAACAAAAAACCAAATAACACATGTTCTGACTTATAAGTGGGAGCTCAGTATTGGATACACATGGTCATAAAGACGGCAACAACAGACACTGGGGATTACTAGAAGGGAAAAGGAGAGAGGGAGGGAGACAAGAGTTGAAAAAGTAACTATTGAGTACTGTGCTCACTACCTGAGTGACAAGATCAATAATACTCTAAACCTCAGCATCATGCAGTATACACGTGTAATAAACCTGCAGATTTGCCCCTGAATCTAAAATAAAAGTTAAAATTAATAAAAAAAAATGACAGACTAGTTTGTTTCTGACCAACTCTGCCACAGAAGCAATTATACAATTAGAAGAAACATTAAAAATACATTTGATAACACCAGGGAAATATCAAGATAGTGAGGATATGTAAAAAATACACACACATACACTGAAATGATCCAATATTTGGCACCAATTTTCCCCTTGAGACATTTACTGATTCAAAAGGGGAAGCTGAGAAACTGAAGTTAAAACTTTTGCTTAGAGGATAGGAGGCTAAGCAAAGACTTCAGCAATCTCTAGACACTAGGGGACAAAAATCAGAGTTTAGGGCTCTCTAAGGAGAAAGGGCTTTGGTAGAGGCCTGAAATTTTCAGTTGGGACTCCAAAGGACTGAGCTCTAGGAGTAAGGGTATGCTAGTAATAAACCATCCCTCAAAATGATAGAGACTTAGATTTGAATTAGCTCAATCCCTGATTAGATATGGTGATCTCTTCCTCCCCAGCCTAGTTGCCTGCCAAGAGCAATTGCAAATCCTCTCTGATAGAAAAGAACATCATTCAGAGCTCTCAAAATATTTGGCACCCAGTGTAAACAAATTAGATGTATAAAAAGATAGGAATTGAATGAGAGGTAAGAAAATGAAACCTAGCTCAATAGAACACACAGAAGATTCAAATATTAGGTTGATGGCAATATCAAACTTGGAATGTAAAGTAAAATAATTAATATGTTTTACAAGTTAGAAATGAAGGTGAAGATTTTGGTAAAGAAGTGGAAATTATATAAAAAGAATAAATAGAATTTCTAGAACTGAAAAGACTCTGACTGAAGTTAAGAAGTCAATGAATTACTAGATTAATCACAGCTGAGGAGAGAATTGGTGAACTGGAAAATAGGTCAAGAGAAAATATCCAGGCTGAAACACAGAAAAGTAAAAGAATGGAAAACACAGGAGAGAATATGTATGACATATGGGTTCAACAGATGTATAACTGGAGTCTCAGAATGAGTGAAGAAAGACAATAGGTGGCAGAAACTACATTTGAAGAGATAATAGTTGAGAAAGACTTTGAAGCACATTCAGAAAGCTTCTACCAACCCCAAACAGGATGAATAGTTAAAAAAAAAATATAGTCACAGCATAATTAAACTATAGAGAAACAAAGACAAAAAGACAATGTTATAAACAGAGAAAAAAGGTATATTATCTTCAAAAGAACAATTACGCTAACATTGTAATAGCTCTTTAAAGTGCCAAAAGAAAACAACATCCAATCCATACTTTTATATTCAGCAAAAATATCCTTCAAAAATAAGGCAAAATTAAGACTTTTTAAACAAAAGGTGAAAAAAAAAGTCTCTAGCAAATTTAAATGAAAGAAATACTATGAGAATTATTTAAGCAATGGAAATAATCACAGATGGAAGGGTGAAGCTACAGAGAAGTATAAAGAACATTGGGAAGGGAAAATACATGAGTAAACAAATATTGATATGACAAAATATTGCTTTTGACAACACATATATGTACACACATATGCATATAATCACACTATACAATAACAAGTGTACAGTTACAATGTGTGTGCCAAAAATCTGTTCCAGTTGCAATGGCTTCATAATGAATTACCCTAAAACTTAGAGGCTTAAAATTATTACATTTATTTTGCTCACAATTTGGACAGTTGTTGGCAGAGATAGCTTATTTCTGCTTAACTTGGCATCAGCTGGAGTGGCTCGAAGGCTGGGGACTAGAAAAATCTGAAGGCTTGTTCACTTGTCTAGGAGTTAACACTGGCTGTTGGCTGAGACCTTTATACCATTTGGCACCTGAGTTCTAAGAGAAACTGCCAGAGAGACAGAGAGGTAGGGAGGCAGGAGAGAGAGAGGAAGAAAATGAACCAGTTGATTGAAGATTTTTCTAGGCACGGAAACAGCAAGTACAAGTGTCCTGAGGTAGGAATTATGCAATGTGTTCAAAAGATAGAAATAGAAAGGCAAGTGAGGCTGAATGAGGGAACCAGTGGTATTAGATAATGTTAGAGATGGGCAGGTGAGAAAGGTAGAAGTGTTTTCATGTTCCAACCAGTGAAATACTACTGTAGAAGATACTATATAATGTGCTGGCTTGAATATCTCTATATACGTAAGTATTTCCAACATAAGGATCCCCAGCAAGGGTAGATAGTGTACTGCATTTAGGAATACTCTGTCAACCTACTGTAGAAAATGATCATTAAAATGTCATCATGGACATTTTGATTTCTATAATTTTAAAATAGCTTTATGTTTAAGAATACAGACATTTTATGGGTACACTATATCGGGTAAATATCTGCTATAGTCTAAACGTTTCCCCCAAAATAATGTGTTAAAAATTGAATCCCTAAGGCAACTATATAGGGAGGTAGGGCTTTTGGGAGGTATTTAGGTGATGAGGGCTTTGTCCTCATGAATGGATTAATGCCGCTATAAAAAGGGCTTGCAAGAGTGAATTTACCCTCTCTTGCCCTTCTGCTTTCTGCCATGTGAGAGCACAGCAACAAGGCCCACAGCAGATGCTGGCACCTTAATCTTGGACTTCCTAGCCTCCAGAAGTGTGAGGAAATAAATTTCTGTTCTTTATAAATTACCCAGTCTGTGATATCATGTTATAGCAGCACAAAATAAACTAAGACAATACCCTAGTCCTTAATTTTACTAATGGTATATAACTTCACATATCAAACACATTTTGCAGTCATCACTGAAATTCCAGTAAGTGAGATCCTATTGGGCATGATATGTGGAGGATTCAAAAATAACCTGATCTGCATACAAACCATGGGAGATACTGAAAATTTGCTCACCGCGGGAGATTACTGGAAACTTTTTCACCATGGGAGATTGCTCAAAAGTTGCTAATTTTTTCCAAAAAAATTTTTTAGAGACAGAGTTTTGTGCTGTTACCCAGATTAGAATGCAGTTTCATAATCATAGCTCATTGTAGCCTTGAACTTCTGGACTCAAGCAATCCTCCCACCTCGGCCTCCTGAGTAGCTGGGACTACAGGTACACTTCCCCATTCCTGGATAATTTATTTTTAGTTTTTTTAGATATGGGGTCTCCTTATGTTGTCCAGGCTGATCTCAAACTCCTAGCCTCAAGCTGTCCTCCTGCCTTGACCTCCCAAAGTACTAGGATTATAGGCATAAGCCACCACGTCCAACCTGAAAACTTGCTATTAGTGTCATTTGCCACTTTTTCTTTTTTTAAAATATATAATTCTGACTAAATAATAGCTAATCAAATGGTACTAGAGATAACTTCCCTTACTTTCTACTTTCCTTCACCCTCATCTGACTGTTTGTGCAGGCTAAATCACACAGAGAGGTAAGACCATACTCTATTCAACAAAGACTTGTAATATCAGTTTGGGACAAAAGAAAACATTGGGAACTAAAAGAATAAAGTATTTTTTCCTTTCATAGGGCCTGACTCTGTAGCTTTTAATGGGATTACTAAAAGCAGAGACAAAGGCCCTTTAGCAACTTTCAAAGATCACTGACGTACACACTCCGTAATTTTGCTGCTTAAGTGCCTGGCCTTAATGGCTTTAATAATAAATTCAGTTTTCTGGCAGGAGATATATTCCTTTTGAATGTTCCTCGAATCCAAGTAAATGCAGAATTACTAGAGTGCCCTGATCCCATTATTTGATTTACAAACTGAAAATAATATAGTCCTTTGGGGGATATTTGGTGTTAGAACAAGATAACGTTCTGCTTTTCCAGAAATTCCATGTTTTGGGGGTTCCATCATGCCCCTCCTCTGCTTGTAATCTCTGTTCCCCTCTTACATGCCAAGAGAACCCTATTAACCTGTAAGAACACTCCACACATGGGTTACCTCCTGTGGTTTCTCAAATCTCCCAAGTGTATCACTCTCCGCTCTGGATTCCCACAGCAAATAAGTCATAAAAACCTTTACATGCTTTTAAAAATTGATTATTATTTTAAACCTAAGCTGCTGCCTTTTTAAGTACAAAGATTGTTGCTTATTCTTAACTTTTCTTGTGTACCACTAGCCATAGTCTCTGGTGCACAGAGGACACCTGAAGTAAGCCTGCAGAGTGTATTGCCGTAAGTCTAATATGCACAGTCACCACGTATCTTCACATATTCCAGACTTTCTGTTACAGAATATTTTTTTATTAGCTGTAAAATGATTCATAGAGGCCGGGCGCGGTGGCTCAAGCCTGTAATCCCAGCACTTTGGGAGGCCGAGACGGGCGGATCACGAGGTCAGGAGATCGAGACCATCCT
>NW_012114644.1:3633543-3636351 GCF_000951035.1 Colobus angolensis palliatus | reverse complement strand
AAAAAAAAAAAAAAAAAAAAAAAAAAAAAATGATTCATAGAGTTGCAATGAGTATTTAGGAAAAGTACAGATTAATTATCTGACAGAGCAAAATATCATGACACTTTCAAAATGATTCATTACAGACAAAAGTAGTCAGAATAAGTACTATAACTGAAATCCATTCTTTGCAGTGGATGTGTTGACGAAAAAAATGATACTGGATTAGACCACAGCAATAAAGCATATGTTATTTGATTTCCTGTCACAATTAGGGGAATTGATATGTGTAAAATTACCCAACTTACATTCAACACAAGTAGTTCAAACTAATGAATAAATATATTATGACAGCAAATATTATTTGATGTATTCCAGCTATGAGAGATGCTTTGAGCTTCCAGTTAAAAATAAAAAAGACAGGTTGTTTATAGTCATCAGACGCTTGGGAACCAGTCTTCTGTATATTGATTCACCTAATTTTATGAGGATTAAAGCCAAGACTAAATAATAAAAGATCTCACAGGAATAGTTCTTATATTCATATGAATAAAATAGAAGATGTAACAATCAAAATGATGACAAATGCTGTTTCTTATTTGCAAAAAAGTATGTTTCTTATTCATTCAGAATAGAAATAAAAATTTTGTTTCTAGTAGAACATTTCATTTATTAGTTTTTCATCTGAATCTAGCCTTACCTTTTCAATTATTTTTAAAAATTCTAAAAACAGTCACTTTATTTATATTCTACCTTAATTTACAAATAAATTGTAATGAAAACATTAAGAAAAAAAAAACACTGGGAAAACATATACAAATAAAGAATGAGTGAGCACAAAGAATGCAGCTATAATGGACTGAACAGTTGCCACAATGCCAACAGGAAGGGTAGAGGGCACTACAATAAACAATTATTGGTTAATACCCTTATTGTTAAATGTATGAAATTTGATGGAAATTTAATTCAACTTGTTACAATTTCATCTAACTGCATTTTTATTAATTACATTATAGTTATGAGTATGTCAAAGAAATAAAAAGTATGTTTCTATGTCCTTTTAGAAGCCTAGTTGGAAATGGCCACTTCTGTTTTTCTGTTATTCTTATCTGAGTGGACAAATTACATTGTGAGAACATTTTCTGCCATTTTGGGAATATTTGTAGGAGTGAAATTTCTGGGTCTTAGGATATGCACATATTCAGCTTTAGTAAAAACTGACTTTTCAAACACATACCAACTTATACTCCCTCTAGAATTGTATGAGAATTTTGTCTTTTCCACATTATTGACACACTTGGTATATATACATATATATTTTTAAATTTTTGTCTTGCTGGTGGGTGTATAGTGATACAGTATTGTGCTTTCAATTTGTATTTTGTTTTAGAGAGATAGTTCTTACAGTAATATGTTTTGGATTGGGGAGAGAACATAATGGATTTAGGCTTAATAGGACTTGGAGTGTTGATATGAGAGGGTGATAACAAAATAACTCTGAGGTTGAGAACCTAGGTAACTGGAACAATGACAATGCCATTTTTAAGATGGGGGCATAGTCAAAGTAAAGGCTTTTGGGGAGAAGATGATAAAAGCTCTTGAATTTAAGGTATAACTAGTACTTTACATAGGGTTGCCATGGTTTTGGACTTCTCAGAGATTTGTCATTTTCAGATCATTAAAAATCATAGTTTTCTTTTTTCAAAGAGCAAGTTATATCTGTCACTAGCCATGTTGTGATAATGAATCAATGTAGGCTTTTTAAAACAGTACCAGAAACCATTGAAGGGATTTTAAAAAGACATAGTTGCTAAAAGGCTATGTGTGTATGCTACTATGCAATATTTTACAGCATGTTTTTACTCTCTTAATGGCAAATTTCAAAAGATCATACAAATTTTATGTAAAGCTGAAGTCATAAAGATGGGAAAATGGGTAAATTGTTTAGTAATGTGGTTGGATACAAATGTTCTAAGATAATTGTCTACTACAGAAATAGATATGTGGTCCAGATGCGGTGGCTCATGCCTGTAATCCCAGCACTTTGGAAGGCCGAGGCAGGTGGATCATGAGGTCAAGTGTTCGAGACCAGCCTGACCAACATGGTGAAACCCCGTCTCTACTAGAAGTACAAAAATTAGCTGGGCATGGTGGCACATGCCTGTAATGCCAGCTACTCAGGAGGCTGAGGCAAGAGGATTGCTTGAATCCGGGAGGTGGAGTTTGCAGTGAGCTGAAATCGTGCCATTGCACTCCAGCATGGGCGGCAGAGATTCTGTCCCCGCCCTTCAAAAAAGAGGAATAGACACGTGGAGAGAGTTCTTAATATTTTCGAAAGACTTCAAGAGACTTTATTCACATTTTAACTGATTAAAGCTTCTACAGATTAAAGAAGTATTGAAGTTTGTTAGGGAAAATGCCATTAATCAACCCATTTTAAGTAAAATAAGTTTTACTTGCACAAATATGGGTCCTTAAATAGATAAATTTTAAGTAATCTATTGACATATTGGCTCTAAATATAAAAACAGAATTTTATGATCTTTTTTCCTCCGACATTTATTCCTATATACAACTACTTCTGTTTATTTCTGTGATAACGATCTATTCTCTGAGTTATGGGTAATTACCAGCTGTTGACAATAGACATTTTGTTCTAGATTTTACTGGGCTAAATAATAAAATTTAGAAATAACGTGGTGCTTGTAGTTGAAAATTACTGGAAATTTGTTTTTCAGGTTGGAAGGTGTTTGTCTTCTCTTGTACACTGTGTGAATTTCTTTTTTAAAATATATATTTCATATTTATTATTGTGTATTATATATTGTA
>NW_012114644.1:3632214-3632524 GCF_000951035.1 Colobus angolensis palliatus | reverse complement strand
TGTGACAGTTTGCTGAGAATGATGGTTTCCAGCTGCATCCATGTCCCTACAAAGGACATGAACTCATCCTTTTTTATGGCTGTGTAGTATTCCATGGTATATATGTGCCACATTTTCTTTTTTTTTTCTTTAGATTAAATGGGCTAATTTCTTTTTTTTTCTTACTTTTTATTATTATACTTTAAGTTCTAGGATACATGTGCATAACGTGCAGTTTTGTTACATATGTATACTTGTGCCATGTTGGTGTGCTGCACCCATCAACTTGTCAGCACCCATCAATTCGTCATTTATATCAGGTATAACTCCC
>NW_012114644.1:3631604-3632164 GCF_000951035.1 Colobus angolensis palliatus | reverse complement strand
CATATTTATTATTGTGTATTATATATTGTATAAATATATATATAATTACATAGGATAAAATTATAGCAATTGGACATGTTGTAATTGTTATGACCCTTATATCTCTCCTGTTGCAGCTTAAAAGCTGGAAGTCCCTGAATTCATTTGACACCTGACAAAATTTCCTTCTTACTTACATATTCTGCCTTAACATACTTTAAAGGTCTGAGAATTAAAACAAAACAATACCAATCAAAAACTTCCTTGTGACTAGTTTATCCCTGAGTCAAGTTGTTTTCTATTTGTTTGTTTTCTTTTTATTTATTTATTTATTTTTTATTATACTTTAAGTTCTAGGGTATATGTCTACAACATGCAGGTTTGTTACATATGTATACATGTGCTGCACCCATTAACTTGTCATTTACATTAGGTATATCTCCTAATGCTATCCCCCCGCTCTCCCAAACCTAAAACAGGCCCCAGTGTGTGATGTTACATGTCCTGTGTCCAAGTGTTCTTATTGTTCAGTTCCCACACTTGAGTGAGAACATGTGGTGTTTGGTTTTCTGTTCATGTGA
>NW_012114644.1:3624313-3624919 GCF_000951035.1 Colobus angolensis palliatus | reverse complement strand
TGCATTTCTCTGATGGCCAGTGATGATGAGCATTTTTTCATGTGTCTGTTGGCTGTATGAATGTCTTCTTTTGAGAAATGTCTGTCCATATCCTTCACCCACTTTTTGATGGGGTTGTTTTCTTTTTTCTTGTAAATGTGATAGAGTTCTTTATTGGTTCTGGATATTAGCCCTTCGTCAGATGTGTAGATTGCAAAAATTTTCTCCCATTCTGTAGGTTGCCTGTTCACTCTGATGGTAGTTTCTTTTACTGTTCAGAAGCTCTTCAGTTTAATTAGATCCTATTTGTCAATTTTGGCTTTTGTTGCCGTCACTTTTGGTGTTTTAGACATGAAGTCCTTGCCCATGCCTATGTCCTGAATTGCATTACCTAGGTTTGCTTCTAGCATTTTTATGGTTTTAGGTCTAATATTTAAGTCTCTAATCCATCTTGAATTAACTTTCGTATAAGGAGTAAAGAAAGGATCTGGTTTCAGCTTTCTGCATATGGCTAGCCAATTTTCCCAGCACTATTTATTAAATAGGGAATCCTTTTCCCATTTCTTGTTTTTCTCAGGTTTGTCAAAGATCAGATGGCTGTAGATGTGTGGTATTATTTCTGAGGAC
>NW_012114644.1:3621990-3623553 GCF_000951035.1 Colobus angolensis palliatus | reverse complement strand
AGGTTTGTCAAAGATCAGATGGCTGTAGATGTGTGGTATTATTTCTGAGGACTCTGTTCTGTTCCATTGGTTTGTATCTCTGTTTTGGTACCAGTACGGTGCTGTTTCTGTTACTGTAGCCTTGTAGTATAGTTTGAAGTGAGGTAGTGTGATGCCTCCAGCTTTGTTCTTTTGGCTTAGGATTGTCTTGGCATTGTGGGCTCGTTTTTGGTGCCATATGAACTTTAAAATAGTTTTTTCCAATTCTGTGAAGAAAGTGGCTTAATGGAGATAGCATTGAATCTATAAATTACCTTGGGCAGTATGGCCATTTTCATGATATTGATTCTTCCTATCCATGAGCATGGAATGTTCTTCTATTTGTTGGTATCCTGTTTTATTTCATTGTGCAGTGGTTTGTTGTTTTGTTTGAAGAGTTCCTTCACATCCCTTGTAAGTTGGATTCATAGGTGTTTTATTCTCTTTGTAGTGATTGTGAATGGGAGTTCACTCATGATTTGGCTCTCTGTCTATTATTGGTGTATAAGAGTACTTGTGATTTTTGCACATTGATTTTGTATCCTGAGACTTTGCTGAAGTTGCTTATCAGCTTAAGGAGATTTGGGGCTGAGATGATGAGATTTTCTAAATATACAATCATGTCATCTGCAAGCAGGGACAATTTGACTTCCTCTTTTCCTAACTGAATATCTTTTGTTTCTTTCTCCTGCCTGATTGCCCAGGCCAGAACTTCCAACACTGTTGAATAGAAGTGGTGAGAGAGGGCATCCTTGTCTTGTGGCAATTTTCAAAGGGAATGCTTCCTGTTTTGCCCATTCAATATGATATTGACTGTTGGTTTGTCATAAATAGCTCTTATTATTTTGAGATACATTCCATCAATACTGAATTTATTGAGAATTTTTAGCATGAAGGGCTGTTGAATTTTGTCAAAGACCTTTTCTGCATCTATTGAGATAATCATGTGGTTTTTGTCTTTGGTTCTGATTATAAGCTGGATTACATTTATTGATTTGTGTATGTTGCACCAGCCTTGCATCCCAGGGATGAAGCCCACTTGATCATGGTGGATAAGCTTTTTGATATGCTGCTGGATTCGGTTTGCCAGTATTTTATTGAGGATTTTTGCATCGATGTTCATCAGGGATACTGGCCTAAAATTCTCTTTTTTTTTTCTTGAGTCTATGCCAGACTTTGGTATCAGGATGATGTTGGCCTCATAAAATGAGTTACGGAGGATTCCCTTTTTTTTATTGATTGGAATAGTTTCAGAAGGAGTGGTACCAGCTCTTCCTTGTACCTCTGGGAGAATTCTGCTGTGAATCTGTCTGGTCCTGGACTTTTTTTGGTTGTTTGGCTATTAATTATTGCCTCAATTTCAGAGCCTGTTATTTGTCTATTCAGGGATTCAGCTTCTTCCTGGTTTAGTCTTGGGAGCGTGTGTGTGTCGGAAATTATTCATTTCTTCTAGGTTTTCTAGTTGATTTGCATAGAGGTGTTTATAGTATTCTCTGATGGTAGTTTGTATTTCTGTGGGGTCGGTGGTGATATCCCCTTTATCAT
>NW_012114644.1:3609116-3621843 GCF_000951035.1 Colobus angolensis palliatus | reverse complement strand
AGGGTGTCAATTTTAGATCTTTCCTGCTTTCTCTTGTGGGCATTTAGTGCTATAAATTTCCCTGCACACACTGCTTTAAATATGTCCCAGAGATTCTGGTATGTTGTATCTTTGTTCTCATTGGATTCAAAGAATATCTTTATTTCTGCCTTCATTTCATTATGTACCCAGTAGTCATTCAGGAGCAGGTTGTTCAGTTTCCATGTGGTTGAGCGATTTTGAGTGAGTTTCTTAATCCTGAGTTCCAGTTTGATTGCACTGTGGTCTGAGATTGCAGTTTGTTATAATTTCTGTTCTTTGACATTTGCTGAGGAGTGCTTTACTTCCAATTATGTGGTTAATTTTGGAATAAGTGCGATGTGGTGCTGAGAAGAATGTATATTCTGTTGATTTGGGGTGGAGAGTTCTGCAGATGTTTATTAGGTCCGCTTGGTGCAGAGTTGAGTTGAATTCCTGAATATCCTTGTTAATTTTCTGTCTCATGGATCTGTCTAATGTTGACAGTGGAGTGTTAAAACCTCCCATTATTATTGTTTGGGATTCTAAGTTTCTTTGTAAGTCTCTAAGGACTTGCTTTATGAATCTGGGTGCTCCTGTATTGGGTGCATATATATTTAGGATAGTTAGCTCTTCCTGTTGAATTGATCCCTTCACCATTATGTAATGGCCTTGTTTGTCTCTTTTGATCTTTGATGGTTTAAAGTCTGTTTTATCAGAGACTAGGATTGCAACCCCTGCCTTTTTTTGTTTTCCATGTGTTTGGTAGATCTTCCTCTATCCCTTTATTTTGAGCCTATGTATGTCTTTGCACATGAGTTAGGTATTCTGAATACAGGAAACTGATGGTCTGGACTCTTTATCTAATTTGCCAATCTGTGTCTTTTATTGGTGCATTTAGCCCATTTACATTTAAGGTAAATGTTATGTGTGAATTTGTTCCTGTCATTATGACATTAGCTGGTTATTTTGCTTGTTAGTTGATGCAGTTTCTTCCTAGCATCGATGGTCTTTACATTTTGGCATGTTATTGCAGTGACTGGTACTGGTTGTTCCATTCCATGTTTAGTGCTTCCTTCAGGAGCTCTTGTGGGGCAGGTCTCGTGGTGACAACACTCTCAGCATTTGCTTCTCAGTAAAAGATTTTATTTTTCCTTCACTTATGAAACTTAGTTTGACTGAATATGAGATTCTGGGTTGAAAATTCTTTTCTTTAAGAATGTTGAATATTGGCCCCCACTCTCTTCTGTCTTGTAGCATTTCTGTGAGAGATCCACTGTTATTCTGATGGGCTTCCCTTTGTGGGTAACCCGACCTTTCTCTCTGGCTGCCCTTAACATTTTTTCCTTCATTTCAACTTTGATGAGTCTGACAATGCTGTGTCTTGGAGTTGCTCTTCTCGAGGAATATCTTTGAGGCATTCTCTGTATTTCTTGAATTTGAATGTTGGCCTGCCTTGCTAGGTTGGGGAAGTTCTCTTGGATAATGTCCTGCAGAGTGTTTTCCAACTTGGTTCCATTCTCCAGGTCACTTTCAGGTACAGTAATCAGATGTAGTTTTGGTCTTTTCACATAGTCCCATATTACTTGGAGACTTTGTTTGTTTCTTTTTACTCTTTTTTCTCTAAACTTCTCTTCTCACTTCATTTCATTTATTTGATCTTCAATCACTGATACCCTTTCTTCCAGTATATCAAATCGGCTACTGAAGCTTGTGTATTTGTCACGTAGTTCTTGTGCTGTGGTTTTCTGCTGTATCAGGTCATTTAAGGACTTCTCTACATTGGTTATTCTAGTTAGCCATTCATCTAATCTTTTTTCAAGGTTCTTAGCTTCTTTGCGATGGGTTCAAACTTTCTCCTTTAGCTCGGAGATGTTTGCTCATCTGAAGCCTTCTTCTCTCCACTCGTCAAAGTCATTCTCCGTCCAGCTTTGTTCCACTGCAGGTGAGGAGCTGCGTTCCTTTGGAGGGGGGGAGACGCTCTGAGTTTTAGAATTGTCAGCTTTTCTGCTCTGTTTTTTCCCCATCTTTGTGGTTTCATCTACCTTTGATCTTTGATGATGGTGACGTACAGATAGGGTTTTGGTGTGGATGTCCTTTCTGTGTGTTAGCTTTCCTTCTAACAGTCAGGACCCTCAGCTGCAAGTCTGTTGGAGTTTTTGATGGAGGTCCACTCCTGACCCTGTTTGCCTGGGTATCTGCAGCAGAGGCTGCAGAAGAGTGAATACTGCTGAAGAGCAAATGTTGCTGCCTGATCATTCCTCTGGAACCTTCATCTCGGAGGGTTGCCCGGCCGTGTGAAATGTCTGTCTGCCCCTACTGAGGGGTGCCTCCCCATTAAGTTATTCAGGGTTTAGGGACCAACTTGAGGAGGCAGTCTGTCCGTTCTCAGTTCTCAAACTCTGTTCTGAGAGAGCCACTACTCTCTTCAAAGCTGTCAGACAGGGACATTTAAATCTGCAGAGGTTTCTGTTGCTTTTTGTTTGGCTATGCCCTGTCCCCAGAGGTGGAGTCTACAGAGGCAGACAGGCCTCCTTGAGCTGTGGTGGGCTCCACCCAGTTTGAGCTTCCCAGTCACTTTGTTTACTTACTCAAGCCTCATCATTGGTGGGTGCCCCTCCTGCAGCCTCACTGCCACCTTGCAGTTAGATCTCAGACTGCTGTGGTAGCAATGAGGGAGGCTCTGTGGGTGTGGGACCCTCTGAGCCAGGTGCAGGATATAATCTCCTGGTGTGCCATTTGCTAAGACCCTTGGAGAAGTGCAGTATTAGGGTGGGAGTGACCTGATTTTCCAGGTACTGTGTGTCATGGTTTCACTTGGCTAGGAAAGGGAATTCCCTTACCCCTTGTGCTTCCTGGGTGAGACTATGCCTCACCCTGCTTCAGTTCTCTCTCGGTAGGCTGCACCCACTGTCCTGCACCCACTGTCTGACATGCCTCAGTAAGATAAACCTGGTACCTCAGTTGAAAATGCAGAAATTACCCATCTTCTGTGTCACTCACACTGCCAGCTGCAGCCTGGAGCTGTTCCTATTTGGCCATCTTGGAATCTGCCTCTCCACTGTGTGAATTTCAATGAGCTCTTTCAGGGTAAATTAGTTCAGAATGGAAGGATGTAGGTATAACCGAGTAACAAAAACCTCCCAAAGTTTTAGAGCTGATTACACTGAAGGTTCATTCCTCACTCACATTGCAAACCTGTGGAGTCATTTGCAGGGATTTATTTCAAGTAAGTGGGACTTGTGAGATCATGAGAAAAAATGAATGAAGTGCTGGGTATCCGGATCTATTTACACATCTTTAGAAGAATTCAGTCAATAATAGCTGTTGAGTGTCTTATTAGTCATAAGAAAAGCAAATAGGAAATTGTTGTCATTATATAAGAAAGATAATTTCTTCTTGGGGTTTTTTGTCCATAAAACCAGCCATATAGTACAATGGGCAATGTCCTCACTTGGTGACAGATTGGTTAAGATGGCCATAATGTTCCTTTCAACTTGACTTTACACAGGTTTCTTCCTGACTCCAGGTCCGATCTTACTCTTCTTAGGGAGTTTACTTTAGAAAACCTATAATTGTAAATTCTTTCTTTGCCCCATTGAGATGTAAATCTACACGTTAGTGAGGCTGGAGGAAGTGAGGGGTTGTCTTTCTGAAAAAGCTGGGAGTCATCCCTTTGAAATGAAATCATCAAGAAAGATAGTGTTTCTATCTTTCACTCTCTCGGAGGGTAAGAGCCTAATTTCAAGTGTAACAAACACAGATCGCCTAATCATGTGGACTAACCTCACCCCTAATGTCCTTCAGTGCTTTTTCACTAGCTCATTCCAGTGCCTAAGAACTCTTCTTTTGTTTCAGGGGAATTGAATTTAATCTCTGATCTATTTTGCGTTCGTTTTAAATAAAGTCTTTCTGGTATGTTTTACTTTATCCAGTGCAATTTTTCTTTGTTGAGAGTAGCCAATATATAATTCAAAAATAATATTCAATTAAAAAGCTTTTTAAAACACTTTTTCAATTACTCTATAAACTTTGTCCTTATGAGAGTTGTTCAGTATTTTGAGTAATTTTTTTCATAATTTTGAAATCTAAAACCATGCAATAAATAGTATTTTTAGACAACGAGGGTCTTTTCATTCTAAAACCTTAACCATCATGTATCTTAAGAGTTAAAGCATTCCTTCTCTCAGTATTACAACTCAAGAGTAAGGAGATTTTTATAATGCAGATGAAACTTTAATCAAAAGTATTCAAATTAAAGTGTTATTTCTAATAGCTAAATTATGACACACCTAAGTCACAGAAAAATACTGATGACATATGTTAAATAATAAGACAGGAATCAAATGTATAATCCGTACCAAAACATAAAGAGTGGCTGTCTTTGGTTGGCTTATTATGGATAATTTTTATTTTCTTCTTTATATTTTTCTGTAATTTAAAATTCAAAAACCATTTACTTATCAAATGATAAATAGTATTTAAAAATATATCTCCATGCCGGGTGCAGTGGCTCAAGCCTGTAATCCCAGCACTTTGGGAGGCCAAGACGGGTGGATCGCGAGGTCAGGAGATCGAGACCAGCCTAGCTAACATGGTGAAACCCTGTCTCTACTAAAAAAATACAAAAAACTAGCCGGGTGACGTAGCGGGCGCCTGTAGTCCCAGCTACTCCGGAGGCTGAGGCAGGAGAATGGCGTAAACCCAGGAGGCGGAGCTTGCAGTGAGCTGAGATCCGGCCACTGCACTCCAGCCTGGGCCACAGAGTGAGACTCTGTCTCAAAAAAAAAAAAAAAAAAAAAAAAAATATATATATATATATATATCCATAAAGCAATTTTAGTGACTCTCCAAGAACTTTGCTTTTCATGATCATAGGTTGAGAGAAAATGAATAACGCATTGTAATTGGGAGTTTCAAAACATTTTCTCTCAGAATAAATGTTTTTCCAACTTGATATTTGAATGTATCTATACATTAATTTTCACAAGCTTTAGTATTTATTTCAATCATCTACGTTTAAAATTTATATTCTTGGATTTTGAGATTTTTACAGCTTTTTTCTGTAAGAATTTTTTTTTTTCTTGTATTATGAGTCAGATTCCAATGCACGGGAAAAACTACTTTTTAAGTGACTCCAAATGAACACTGTTTCTTATTCTGAAAAGATTTTTATTGTCATGTTTGTTAATAACTTAATTATACTTTACAAGCTGGAGCATCATATTTTTCCAGGACCAAGAGGAGAGAATGTCTCTTGACTTTTCTGGTATGTTAAGGTCAGCTTGAGTATTTTCCCATAAAGTTATTAAGTGTAACTTCTGATAACACATGAACGAGGTTATAAGCTTCCTCCACAGCCCAGATGGTTTATGTCCTTGCCATTCCCTTCAGTGTTGGGGATAACACATTTTCTGATAGGTTTGGCTTTACTAACCCCTTTATTGTTCAGCCTTTCTCCGTGAGGCAAAGTTGTGGTCAAATAGATTAGGGTCAAGATTGTTCTGGCTTTAAAAGGGTTTGTTTTTCCATCTGGAATGGGGCCCTTCTCATTTTTTGCAGGATTGTGGTTTGCGAAAGAGTGAAATCACCAACACAAATAGGGTACTTAATCTTCATTTGTCACAGCTGTAGGTGCTCTGCTTCTTTGATTTACATAATGAAAAGTTGAATTTCTGCAAGATTCAGTTTCCACTAGTTTTGTATTTTTTGTTGTACAAATAAGTTTTTATAACTTAACTTGTAAACACAATAAGTAAGGAAAACAATTTAATGTTTATTTGAATTTGCTGTGGAATAACACTATTTGCCTTATTTATGTATTATTTTCATTTCCAATTTAGTTGTAGTAATTACTAAAATATTTTAAGATGGACATATCTAATTTTGTAAATATACAAATTCATGAGATGGAAAATATATGTTGTAATTAAATCCACCTGTTTAAGAAAGTTTCTTAAAACACATATAAAGTTAATTTATTCATTAAGAAAAGACTAAATGTTGTTCATTAGTAAACATATGCAATTACTAGACTTGTATTTGATTAAAAATTGTGACTTCTTTTCTATATAACTGCTTTATTCAATTTCACTCAGTATTCCCAAAGGTGGTCCTAGAAATTTCAAAAGCTTTTGAGTTCTTTTCTATTTGACTGATAATATGATTTTTTGTGTTATTTATTTATTTATTTATTTATTTATTTATTTATTTATTTTTTCCCTCAGGTAACATTACTGAGGTAACTGGGATCATAAAATAATCACAGAAATTGCTTAGGTTAGATTTCACTGTATGAAACCAACAACCATTTGATGATTGCTCAATAAATGCACATTGCTATAGCCATATCTAGTAATCAGGGGACTATGATGCTTGATAGTTACCAAAGAAATATAATTTAGAGTCCTCTATGCTTGAGAAATGTGGTTACTTCTCAAAACAACTGTTTCCCCCTAATAAGCTGGAATAGTATATGAACAGATAATTCAAGTCTAGTAGGAAGAAAGCAAGGAAGAAAATTTTCTAAAGTAGTATTCTGCTTTATTACTTGTATCACTTAGCATCTCAGCAGGAAATGGAGTGGTTACTGTAGCTGAAGGAGAGGAGGACCAGAGAGGAGGTGTGAATTTAGGCTGAGGAATGTAGCTACTGCTAACCTGCACTTCACAGGGAGGGGTGCCACATCTCTTTCCTTCCATTCTCTGATCTGCTACTAGTGCTTCTTGCTGGCAAAGCCAAACAGGATTACAAGGCATAGAGGTCAGCCTCCTGGGCACAAAGCAGAGTGGAAAAGGCTGGAGAGTATATCTGCAGCTTGTCCCTTCACTTTTGATTATTTCTTTTGCAGTACATAAGCTTTTTAGTTTAATATAGTTCCATTTATCTACTTTTGTTTTTGTTGCCTGTGCTTTTGAAATCTTAACCATGAATTATTTGTCTAGATGACAAATGTCTAGAAGAGTTTTCCTTAGGTTTGTGTGTGTGTGTGTGTGTGTGTGTGTGTAGTTTTATAATTTTAGAGCTTACATTTAATCTTTAATCCATTTTGAGTTGATTTTTGTACACAGTGAGGAAAGGTTCCATTTTCATGTGGCTATTAAATTTCTCCAGCATCATTTATTAAAGAGGGTGTCCTCTTTTCCTCTTTCCAAAGTAATTTCTTGTCAGCTGAGTCAAAGATTAGTTGGCTGTAGATATGTGGATTTATTTCTGGGTTCTGTTTTCTATTCCATTAGTCTATATCTATTTTTAGACCAATACCATGCTATTTTGGTTACTATAGCCTTGTAATAAATTTTGAAGGCAGGTAGTGTAATGCATAATGCCTTTCACTTTGTTCTTGCTCGGGATTGCTTTGGCTCTCAGGATCTTTCTTCTTCCTCTTCTTTTTTTTTTTTTTTTTTAAGATGGACATATCTAATTTTGTAAATATACAAATTCATGAGCAGGAAAATATATGTTGTGGTTAAATCCACCTGTTTAAGACATTTTCTTAAAACACATATAAAGTTAATTTATTCCTCTGTCTCTCACTCTGTCACCCAGAGCAAGTATTTGTCTTGCTGTGTCACCCAGGCTGGAATTCAATGGCATGATCTTGGCTCATTGCAACCTCCACCTCCTGGGTTCAAGTGATTCTCCTGCCTCAGCCTCCCAAGTAGCTGGGACTACAGGTGTACGCCACCATGCCCAGCTAATTTTTTGTATTTTTAGTAGAGACAGGGTTTCACCGTGTTAGTCAGGATGGTCCGTATCTCCTGACCTCGTGATCCACCTGCCTTGGCCTCCCACAGTGCCGGGATTACAGGAGTGAGCCACTGCGCCAGGCCTCTTTCTTCATTTTACATGAATTTCATAATTCTTTTTTTCTAACTTTGTGAAGAATTACATTAGTATTTGATAAGAATCACATTGAATCTGTAGATTGCTTTGGGCAATATGATCATTTTAATATTAATAATATTAATTCTTCTATTCCATGAGCATGGGATATCTTTCCATTTTAGGGGCATTCTCTTTAAGCTTTTATCAGTGTTTTTAAATTTTTCTTGTAGAGATCTTTAACCTTGGTTAAATTTTTTTCTTAGGTATGTTTTTGTAGCCTTCTTGATTTCTTTCTCAACTAGTTTATTATTGGTGTATAGAAATGTTACTGGTTTTTGTGTATTGATTTTGTATTCTGCAGCTTTACTAAATTTGCTTATCAAATCTAGGAGTTTCTGGCGGAACCTTTAGTTTTTTCTGCATAAATCATCGTATCAACAGCAAAGAGGGACAGTCTAACTTCTTCTTTTCCAATTTAAACCTCTTTTATTTTTCTTTTCTCTTTCCTAATTGCTCTGTTTAGAACTTCCAGTACTGTATTGAATAGGAGTGGTAAAAATGGACATGCTTGTTGTGTTCCAGATGTTGGAGGAAAGTATTTCAGCTTTTCCTCATTCACTGTGATGTTAGCTGTAGGTTTGTCTTATATACTCTATTATTTTGAGGTATGTTCCTTCTATTTATGTTGTTGATGGTTTTTATCATGAAACAATGTCGAATTTTATTAAATGCTTTTTCTGCATCTATTGAGATGATCATGTCATTTTATCCTTCATTCTGATGATGTTGTGTTTCATGTCAATTGTATTGCATATGTTGAACCATTCTTGCATATCTGGGATAAATCCCACTTGATGATGGTGTTTTATGATGTGCTGGTGGATTTGGTTTGCTAATATTTTGTTGAGGATTTTTGCATCTAGGGTCATCAGGTATATTGGCCTGTCATTTTCTTTATTTGTGTGTCCTCTCTGGTTTTGTTATCAGACTGATGCTGGCCTCATAAAATGAGTGGGAAAGAATTCACTTGTCTTTAATTTTTTGGAATAGCTTCAGGAGAATTGGTTATGTTTATCTTTTGTATATTTGGTTGCTATCAGCTGGGAACCCATTTGATCTTCATCTTTTCTTTGTTGTGAGATATTTTATTATTAACTGAATCTTTTTATTCATAATGGTCTGTTCAGGTTTTCAATTTCTTCCTGATTCAATCACGGTAGGTTGTGTTTCCAGGAATTTATTATCCATTTCCTCTAGATTTTCAGTTTGTTAATAAATAGTTATTCATAATAGTTTCTGATTATTTTTTGTATTTCTGTGGTGTATGTTGCAATGTCTCATTTTTCCTTTCTGATTTTGTTTGTTAGGGTTTTCTGCCTCTTTTTGTTGGTTAATCTAGATAGTGATTTATGAATTGTGTTTATATTTTTGAGGAACCAACTTTTTTGCTGATCCTTTGTAATTTATTTTAGTCTCCATTTCTTTTTATTTTACTCTGATTTTTATTTTTTCTTTCCTTCTGCAAATTTTGGGTTATGCTTATTCTTGCATTTCTAGTTCCTTGAGGTACATTGTTAGGTTATTTGAAATCTTTCTGCTTTTTTTGATGTAGGCAGGGGTTATTAATATAAACTTTTCTCTTGGCACTGCTTTTGTTGTGTCCCTCAGGTTTTAGTATGTTATGTTTTCATTTTCAATTGTTTTGAGAAATGTTTTGATTTCTATCTTTATGTCTTCATTGTTCAAATGGTCTTTCAGGACATGTTGTTTAATTCCCATGTATTTGTAATTTCCAAAGTTAATCTTGGTATTAACTTATAGCTTTGTGTTATTGTGGTCTTAGAAGATACTTGATATAATTTAAAATTAAAAAAAATTGTTGAGACTAGTTTTGTGGCCTAATACATGGTGTATCTTGGAGAATGTTCTATGTGCTAATGAGAAGAGTATATATTCTGCAGTTGTTGGATAGAATTTTCTATAAATATCTGTTAGTTCCTTTTGCTCTAAACTCCAATTTGAATCTCATGTTTCTCCATTGATTTTCTAGATATCTGTCTAGATGATCTGTCTAATGCAAAAGTGAGGTGTTGAATTTCCTTACTATTACTATGTTGGAGGCTCTCTCTCTCTCTTTAAATCCGGTAATGTTTGCTTTATGAATCATTGTGCTCCTGTGTTGGGTGCATATATATTTAGAATTGTTATATCTTCTTGCTCGATTGTTCCTCTCTTTATCGTTACATAGTGACCTTCTTTATCTCCCCCCCCTTTTTTTAAACCTAAAGTCTATTTTATCTTCTATAAGTATAGCTCCTCCTGCTCACTTTTGGTTTCCATTTGTGTGGAATATCTTTTGTATCCTTTTACTTTGAGTTTATTAGGCAGCATAAAGTTGAATCATATTTTGTCATTCATTCAGCCAGTCTATATATTTTAAGTGGAGAGTTTAATCTATTTCCATTCAAGATTATTATTGATATTTGATGTTTTGGTAATGTCATATTGTTGATTATTTTCTGTTGTTTTGCATTTTCTTTGTTCCTTTCTTTTTCTCTTATTGTTTGTCATTGTGGTTTGGTGGTTTTCTATACTGGCACCATTTGAGTCCATTGTCTTTTTCATTTTTGTGTTTGCTTTACCAGTGAGTTTTATACTTTTGTGTGCTGTCATGATGGTAAATGTTGTTCTTTCAATTTCAGGTTTAGGAATCCCTTGAGTATTTCTCATAGGTCTGTTCTAGTGGTGATTAATCCACTCAGCATTTGATTGCCTGAAAATGACTTTATTTCTCCTTCATTCATGAAGAATAATCTTATTGGAAATAATATCCTTGGGTGACAGGTTTTTTCCAGCACTTTCAGTATGTCATTTTATTCTCTACTGGGCTTTAAAGTTTCTTCTGAAAAATCTGCTTTTATTCTGAGATTTTTCAGAAAATTGATGACCAGATGCTTCTCTCTTGTTTGCAGAATCCTCTCTTTGAAGCTGTCTTTAGACAGTTTGACTATAATGTACTGTGGAGAAGACCTTTTTGCATTGCATCTTTTTAGGGATCTTTGTGCTTCCTGTATGTAAATAGCTAAGTCTCTTGCTAGGCTTGGGAAGTTTTCATCTATTATTTTGTTAAATAGGTTTTCTAACACTTTTGTTCTCTCTTTGGGGACACTTATAATTCAAATATTCTATTGCTTTATGTTCTCCCAAACATCCTGAAGTCTTTACTCATTCTTTTTAATTCTTTTTTTTCCAAAAAAACCTGCCTTCATGTTCTGAAATTCTTTCTTCTGCTTGATTTAGTCTATTGAAGTTTTCAAATATATTTTGTATTTCATTCAATAAATTTTTTAGTTCCAGGATTTGTTTGGTTTGTTTAAAAAATATCTATCTCTTTGGTAAACTTGTCATTCATATCCTGAATTGTTTTTCTGATTTCTCTGTATTGTTTTTCATATTTCTCTTGTATTTCACTGAGCTTCTATAAAATCAATATTTTTTAATTCTTTATCTGAGAATTTGTGACTTTCTTTGTGATTGAAATCTGTTGCTGTAGAATTATTCTGTTCCTTTGGAGGTTTTATATTTTCTTCCCTTTTCATGTTCATCGTGTCCTTACTTTGATGTCAGCACATCTGATGTAACAGTTGTGTTCCAATTTTTAAAATTTGTTTTCATAGGGTGTGACTTTTTCCTGAAGATGGTTTTCACTGGGTAGGGCACTTTGGCTTTGATGTTTAGTCATGCAGAAATATAGTCTCTATATGATTTCTTTGAATGTATATAGTTCAATTATATCTGTGATTTCTTTAGTGGCTTAGGATGAGGTTATTCATGGAGGCTGTGGTGAAGTTCTGCTGGAGAGTAGGATGCTAGTTGGGTCAGTCTTTTGGCCCCTGTGGTGACAGCATTAAGCTGAATATTATTGATCCCCAGAAGACAGTATGTTGGCTCTGGTGTTAAGGGTCCAGGAGGGCTGATTCTTGGGCCTCGAGGCAGCTTACCCAGATGCCAAGTAGTGGCAGTGCTGGGTCAGGTGTGTGGGTGGGCTCTCTGGCCCCTAAGGGGTGGGCATGATGTCAGCAATGGCAGTAGTTGTGGTTGGGCAACCCACTGAAACCCAAGCAGTTGATGCTGATATTGGCAGTGGCTGCAATGAGTTAAGTGGGGCAGTCTTCTGGCCCACAGGTAACTTGTGTAGGTGGGTTCCAGCTATGGTGGCATTGATAGTTTGGGTTAGCCTGACTTCAGACTCCAGGAAGAGTACTTAGGTTTCAGTGGTGCTGAGCTGGACTGGGCAATTCCCAGGTGCCTAGATGTTGTGCTGAAGTACTGGGGAGATAAGACTGGGCTGCTGGATGTGCCCTCAGGTCTCTTGGTAGTGCTTTAAGTGTTGGCCATGATAGGCAGGGGCAAAGTTGTCACCATGTCACTGGCAGTATGATTAAGTGGGGGCAGCTGCAGCTGCATTGCAGACCTGCCACCAGGGAGGGTGTGGCCATTCTCAGTCAGACAGCATAGGAAGATAGCTGTGGGGCACAGCCTGGTTTGCTTGCACCTTGGTCCTACATTCTAAAGCAGCAGCAGTGGAATTGACAGCAGCAGAAGTGTTGGCCCCAGGGCATACTCTTGGGACTAAACTCTGGGAATGGCACCATGTTGTGGTTGCTGAGGTCTTGGAAACCTGTGGGACTCACCATGAGTTCCCCCTCTGAATCAATGACTTTGTGCAATGTTTAGCAGCTCCCTTTGTTAGTCTCAGGACCCATGAGGGTCAAGGAGCTCTCTCACAGTAGTATTTTAAAAGTCCGGGCTGGGCGCGGTGGCTCAAGCCTGTAATCCCAGCACTTTGGGAGGCCCAGACGGGCGGATCACGAGGTCAGGAGATCGAGACCATCCTGGCTAA
>NW_012114644.1:3604041-3608866 GCF_000951035.1 Colobus angolensis palliatus | reverse complement strand
GGGAATGTGGAGCCCTTGAGGTCTCTCACTCTTTTTATGTATCTGAGAGCTTCACCTGGCTCCTAGTGGATCGTGGCCAAGCAAGCTGCCTTGTTTCCCTTTCTTTTTTTTCTTTTGCTTTTCGTGCTTCTTATAACTTTTCTGTCGAATTCCAGTGTTCTTTCATAGAAGGTCTATTCAAAATGTGAATATCCATTTGCCATTTTGGTTCCTATCCTTGAAAACAGTGCAAACTAGCTGCATCCAGTCAGCCATCTTGCCCCATATCTCAGTAAACTTTCTAAAACAACTGCCTTTATATGAGGCAAATTCTAGTAAACCAGTCACTGCCATTGTCTGACTATTGGTATATAAGGTGAAAGTTCCATAGCCCTATGAACAGAAGCACTATCTGTTGTTTACTGACTTGAACAATTATGTTCCCCTTTCTTTCTCCTTCTACCTTATGAAATTCAGATGCATTATAATTTTAATGTGAAAAATTCAAAACTACTTTATTGACTATTTAATGAAGCTAAATGTGTGGAAAGATAAAATTTTATCATTCTAACATTCTTACTTACCTTTCAAAACCCAGTTAATTCCTTTAAACTGACTCTATCCAAACATTCTATGACTTTTTACCCAGTCAAGTTACTATTTATTCATGTACTCTGTAAACATTTATTGATAAACCCTAACCTACCAGAAACTGAGCAAAACTCTGGGAACCCAAAATCTTTATACATAGAATTAAACACAGTTCTGTAGTCATAGTCCGGTGGTAGAGTTAGATATACAACCAGATAAATATAAAACCATGCTTCCAGAGCCGTTACAGCAGCACAGAGGAAAAACAGAGAGGTAAAATAAGGGTTATAAACAGGTGAAATAAGGTATCAACTCTACATTTGGAATCTAGGAAGGAAAAAGCCAAATAATTCTTTAAATGGATCTTGAAGGATGAATAGGAGTTTTCCAAACACAAAGAGTTATGAAGTACTTTCCAGGTAGGAAAACTCAAACGATTGTGTGAAATGTGAGGGAGTTGGGCTTGTTTGAGGAATAGCTTGAAGTTTGTTAGGAGCATGGGATGAGAGGGAGTGCAGTGAGAGATTGTGATTGGAGGTGAGGGTGGGCCCATTTATGAAATAAGGCAGTTGGGAAGAGAAAATTATCCTCGAATATTCCCTTTACTCCTGACTCTTCCAGTATCATTTAATCGTCCACAAATTGTCATGGAAACTACATGTCAGAAGCTGTGGAAAAAGCAAGATAATTTACACTAAAGAAATTAATGACTAATATTTACTTAATTCTTCTATAGGTATCTGATAAATAAAAAGTTTCAGAGAGTTTATGGGTTAGAGAAGGCATTTTTGAGGGACTATCATTCCATAAATCATGCTATACAATCTACTTTTCTTAGATGTTTAAATTATAAAATGGAGATAAAATACACCTTAAAACATTCTATTTGATCACACAGCAGAGGGACTATAGTCAATAATACCTTAATTGTACATCTTAAAATAATGAAAAGAGTGTAATTGGATTGTTTGTATAACACAAAGGATATACGCTTGAGGGGAGGGATACCCCATTCTCCATGATGTGATTATTTCACATAGCATGCCTGTATCAAAACATTTAACACACCCCACAAATACATACATCTACTATGTACACACAAAAATTAAAAATAAAAAATGAAAAAATAAAACACATCTTACCAGGCTATTGTAAATTTCAACTAAGATAATATATGTGAAAGTCTTTCTACAACTGAGTCACTTTTAGGCCTTTTTTGTTGGATGTGGTGTTGTCATGGAGTGTCTTCAAACAGCACTGAGATGGAAAGTTGTGTAAATTAAGAGAAAATTTGCTGCTTGGAAGAGTTCTCTGCAGATACCCCTACATGGAAATGAGGAAGGCCTTTCAGAACTTTTTCCATTCGAGGAAATAGGCCAACTTTTTGCCTTTTATTAGCCAATTATCAGCTTGGAGCCACCTCTGGGTGAGGTGGTTCCTGGCCAAGAGCTTTTGCATGTGAGCAGGCAGCTCTGAAGCATCAGTAGCAGATAGCCTCGGCTGCTAGGGGATGGGTACTTCCACCTGAAGATGGAATATAATCAGACATCACAGCACCCACTACCCTTTCCCTTCCTTCACCGGATTCCAAGATGAAATCTGAAGGTGAGCTACCCTTGTCAGTGAAAAGACAAAGAAGTTCAGATAGTTCCCACTTAAAAAGCAGGGAGGTCCTAATCTTAGGGACTCTCTGTGTTATGCATTCAGAGATTTTCAGAGAGTCAAGTTGTCTCTCCACGACACACTTTTTCTCTTTGTTTTATTTGTCTGAGCCCACAAATGCTGTTTTTGATTGTGAAAAACTTTAAATATGTAACCCACTGTCATTTATATCTAATGATGACTTAAATTTGTGTAGCATATAGATGTATTAAAAAAAATTCTAAGTCACTAAGTGTAGCATAACTCAAAATTTAGAAAGATATTTATGTGTATACATAAACATAGAAGACAAACTACAAAGTTACACTCCAAAATAGTAATGATTTTTATCGGATGATAGAATTATTTGTAATTTAAATTTTTTCTTTTTTAAAAAAATTGCATTTCTTATTTTCTTTGACAAAATATTATTTTACAATTATAAACAAGCAATAAGTGTTTTGAATACTTATATGGTTCTTTATGGTTTACAAAATGCTTTTATATACATTATTATATGTAATACATCTTGCATCTTACCATGTCAGATAATAGAAGGTCTTATGGGAATCATTTTATAGATGTGAAAACTGATCTTCAAAGAAGTTTACAAAGAAGTTTACACAGCTATTATGTCATCAGAATCTCTCCTAGAAATTGGGTCTTGAAAGTCCAAATCTTGTGCTTTTTTTGTTCTCATTTCTTGCAAACTATTATGCATCTCTCTGGTATTCTGCTACTTGCTGGTTCTGAAAGTAGAAGATTGGGATCCATGGCCACTTTAGATAAAATTCTATTAGAAGATAGCACTTTGCTTATTATTTCAACAATTAACTACATACTTCATACATATACAGTCTCCTTGGTTTGTTTCACATGTTGTATAGCTATCTTCTCCCTCCTTAAAAAAAATTAAAAGTGTCTATGATTATAGCAGCCAGCAGAAAATTTTCAGGCAAGACTATTCATTAAATTCAATGGACTCCTTTCTAAGTGACATACTCAAATGTAAGCCTAAGGGAAGTATAAAGTTAAGCTCTTCCAAAAACCATGAGGTGTATTTCATGCCTCACCTGTTAGAATATTTTAGATATTACATCTTGCCCATAGTATAGCAATATGAAAGAATTTAAGAATCTCTACTTTAAAAGTTTTCTGTATAAATTTTGTATTACCTTAATATTTTTTATACATACATTATAATTTTATACTAAAATAATGTTTTATGTTAAAATATGTACGTACATGAGAAATTTGGTTAATAAACTTGGCCCTTTAGTTTTCCTTAAAGTACTGTGCTTAAGGATATATTTCTCCGTAAAAGCTCAGGTAGTTCACCTGGAACAATATAAAATAGTAGGATTTCTATTTTATTTTATTTTATTTCAAGTTTTGGGATACATGTGCAGGATGTGCAAGTTTGTTACATAGGTAAACATGTGTCATGGTGGTTTGCTGCACCTATCAACCCATTACCTAGGTATTAAGCCCAGCGTGCATTAGCTATTTATTCTGATGTTCTCCCTCACTCCCCACCTCAACCAAGCCCCACAGGCCCCAGTGTGTGTGGTTCCCCTCGCTGTGTCCATGTGTTCTCATTTGTTCAGCTCCCACTTATAAGTGTGGTGTTTGCTTTTCTGTCCCTGTGTTAGTTTGCTGAGGACAGTGGCTATAAAATAATTTGATGTCATAATTTATGAAATGCTGAATAATTGTCTTATTGCCACTTCAAGGGATTGGTGATAATATAATAGTATGTTGAATGCAAAATAACTAAATATTTCTTTCTCTCTGAAGACAAGTGGGTACAAAAAATTCTCTGTGGTGATAAATAGACAAATATCTACTTTGTAGTGAATACAGTCATGTCCTTTAGGAGAAGATCATGAGTTCTCTGGGCATGTTGAGGCTTTTAGAGGAGGAGCTGGTCAAAGACATTTTAGTTGTTTTGTTTGAGGTTATAGCAGAAAGTGAGGAGAGTCTTTAAGGAGACATAGCATTGAAATATGTGGAATGTCAGGGAAATAATTCCCAGGTGAGGAAACAATGTGACCCAAAGACGCAAATGTAGAATCGCCTCTTGGCTTTTGATCAGATTTTAAGATTTAGGATGTGGTGAGATATTAAAAAGTGCTGTACTTGCTCAGACAAGTGTTGTGATGACTTATTGTGTACCATATAATTGGTCTGGCAATAAAACCAGCTAGGTTTTGGTAATATGAACATGAAATTAGAAGATTTTGATTAGGCTACTAATCTTAAAAATTGCAAAGATGGAATGCACATTTTTTTTAATTTAGTAACATTTTTTCATAGAGTATAAAGACATAGAGTATAAAACTTCATTAATAATTTGATTTCTAATTTACTTTAAACATTTTTTAAAAAATGTATTATAAAACAGAAAGAATTTAGACCCAGAAGGACTGGAATGATAGTGGCTGTGTATTGTAGAAATGAGGGAACTGAGTCCTTAGAGAAGTGAACTTTTTGGTCCAGGCTAATGCAGTTATGTGGTGGCAAGTCCCTGGATTTTGTACCAGGAGGCTGGAGTTCAACCCTAGGTTTTGCCACTCACAGGCTTTGTGACATCAGGCAAGCCTTTATATATATA
>NW_012114644.1:3592569-3603972 GCF_000951035.1 Colobus angolensis palliatus | reverse complement strand
GTGTGTGTGTGTGTGTATTTATCTGTGTTTACTTTTTTTTATTATTATAGTTTAAGTTCTGGGATACATGTGCAGAACATGCAGGTTTGTTACATAGGCATACACATGCCATGGTGTTTTGCTGCATCAACCCATCAACTACATTAGGTGTTTCTCCTAATGCTATCCCTCCCCTAGCCCTCCACCCCCAACAGGCCCCCTTGTATGATGTTCCCCTCCCTGTGTTCATGTGATCTCATTGTTCAACTCCCACTTATGAGTGAGAACATGCGGTGTTTGGTTTTCTGTTCCTGGGTTAGTTTGCTGAGAATGATGATTTCCAGCCTCATCCTTGTGCCTGCAAAGGACATGAACTCATCCTTTTCTTATGGCTGCATAGTATTCCATGGTCTATATGTGCCACATTTTCTTAATCCAGTCTATCATTGATGGGCATTTGGGGTTGGTTCCAAGACTTTGCTATTGCGAACAGTGCTGCACTAAACATACATGTGCATGTGTCCTCATAGTAGCATGATTTATAATCTTTTAGGTATATACGCAGTAATGGGATTGCGGGGTCAAATGGTATTTCTAGTTCTAGATCCTTGAGGAATTGCCACACTGTCGTCCACGATGGTTGAACTAATTTACACTCCCACCAACAGTGTAAAAGCATTCCTACTTCTCCATATCCTCTCCAGCATCTGTTGTTTCCTGACTTAATGATCACCGTTCTAACTGGCGTGAGATGGTATCTTATTGTGGTTTTGATTTGCATTTCCAATGGAACAGAACAGAGGCCTCAGAAATAATACTGCACATCTATAACCATTGGATCTTTGACAAACCTGACAAAAACAAGCAATGAGGAAAGGATTCCCTATTTAATATATGGTATTGGGAAAACTGAAACTGGACCTCTCCCTTACGCCTTATAGAAAAACTAACTCATGATGCATTAAAGACTAATATGTAAGACTTAAAACTATGAAAACCCTAGAAGAAAACCTAGGGTTTTCATTCGGGACACAGGCATGGGCAAAGACTTCATGACTAAAACACCAAAAGCAATGGCAACAAAAGCCAAAATTGACAAATGGGATCTAGTTAAACTAAAGAGCTTTTGCACAGCAAAATAAACTATCATCAGAGTGAACAGGCCACCTACAGAATGGGAGAAATATTTTGAAATCTATCCATCTGACAAAGGGCTAATATCCAGAATCTACAAGGAACTTAAACAAATTTACAAGAAAAAAGCAAACAACCCCATCAAAAAGTGGGCAAAGGATATGAACAGACACTTCTCAAAAGAAAACATTTATGCAGACAATAAACATATAAAAAAAGGCTTTTAATCTCTAGAAAGATGGGCTTTGTGCAACAAGTACAAATAGTAGCACCTGCCCTATGCAACCTCATGTGGCTAATGTGAGGATTAAGATGCTGTACCACTTGCACAACTGTATGGTATGATGATGATCCATAGGCAGGCTGAACTAGAATTCAGGTCTCCATTATTCCCTGTGATTAAATCCTTTTTGCTTGCTTTCCTTTTTGCTCATGGATATATAAAGTTTGTTTCTGAAATCTGATAGCATGTCACATTCTTTATGGGAAAAATTCTCAGAAAAACCATCCTGTAGATTTAATGTCCCCACAGGCCTCAATCCCAATCTTTAGAAATATTTTCAAAAGTTTTGTGAAGATTTCTAATAGGCAATCTTATTACTTTCAAATAACGACAAATTTGTCTTCTGCACTGCAATATATGTAACTCATTATTTAATATTTTTTAAAGAGGGAAACATCTTGTTGCATTCACTGGAATTTGTGGAAAAGTACGGGTTATGGCAGGGAGGTGGTAAGCTTCCGTTCTTCTTCCTGACTTTGGGAGTGTCTCCTCTTCATCGTTTCATTGTTAAGTGATGTTAGCGTAGATGATCACATATCTTTTTAAATAGCCTTCAATTTTATTAAATAACAAGCTGGCAGCTGTTAATATGATGGTATAACTTTTCTTCTTTGACTTATTAGTGTTTTATTAATTATGTCAAAATATATTAGCATAATGTTATATTAATTACATTAATAGAGTTTCTTGTGTTGAAACATCTTTACTGGAATCAGCTACTAGAATACATATTTTTTTTTTCCTGGATTACTTTCCACTTTTTTTTTTCTTTCCGTCTCAGTCTCCTTTGCTGGTTTCTTTTCTTTTCTTTTCCTTCTTTTTCTTTTCTTTTCTTTTCTTTTTTTTTTTTACGATAGATGTCTTGAACTTATTCCTCCCATCTAACTGAAATTTTGTCTCCATTGATGAACATCTCTCCAACTGCTCTTTCTCTACCAGCCCCTGGTAACCACCATTCCACTCTCTACTTCTTACAATCCACATATAAAGAAGATCATGCATTATTTGTCTATTTGTGCCTGGCTTATTTCACTTAACATAATGTCTTCCAGGGTCATCCATGTTGTTGCAAATGACATGATTTCCTTCTCTTTAAAGGCTGAATAGCATGCCACTAAATATAAATACTATATATAAAATGTATTTTCTTTGCCTCTTCATCTGTTGATGAACATTTAGCTTGATTCCATGTCGTGGCTATTGAGTATAATGCTGCAATGAACATGAGGGTGGAGATATCTCTTTGACATATTGATTTTATTTTCTTTGGATATATACCTCGTAGTGGGTTTGCTGGGTCATATGGTAGTTCTTTTTTTTTTTGGAACTTCCCCACTGTTTTCCATAATGGCTATACTACTTTACTTTTCCACTAACAGTGTTCAAAGGTTTTCTTTTTTCCACATCCTCTTCAATACTTATCTTTTGTCTTTTTGATAATAACCATTCTAACAAGTGTGAAGTGATATCTCATTGTTGTCTTAATTTGCATTTCTTTGATGATGAGTCATGTTGAGAATGTTTTCATATACCTCTTTGCTAGTTATATATCTTCCTTTGAGAACTGGCTGTTTAGACCCTTTCCCCATTTTTTAATTAATTTATTTATTTTCTTACTATTGAGTTGTTTAGGTTCCTTATATTTTTTAGATACTAACCCCTTATCAGATATATGACTTGTAAATATTTTCCCCCCTTTCATAAGTTGTCTTTTCACTTCCTTGATTGTTTCCTTGACTGTGCAAAGCTTTCTAATTTGATGCAGTCCCATTTGTCTATATTTTCTTTTATTGCCTGTGCTTTGGGTTCACATCAAAAAAATTATTGGCCAGACCACTGTTATGGGATTTTCTCCTATTTTTTCTTCTAGTAGTTTTACAGTTTCAGGTCTTAATTTTAGTCTTTAATCAATTTTGAGTTTATTTTTTGTATACAGTGTGAGATAAGTGTCTAATTTCATTCTTCTCCATGTGTGTATCTAGTTATCCCAGCACAATTTATTGAAGAGGGTATCCTTTCTTCATTGTGTGTTCTTGGCAACTTTGTTAAAAATTCATTAGCTCTAAATGCATGGATTTATTTCTGGTCTCTCTATTTTTGTTTTATCTCATTGGTTTATGTGTCTGCTTTTATGCCAGTGCTATGCTGTTTTGATTACTCTAGTTTTGTGTTATATTTTGAAGTCAGGTGATGCTTTCAGTTTTGCTCTTTTTTCTCAAAATTTCTTTGGTTGCTCAAGATTTCTTTGGCTCTTCAAGACCTTTTGGAGTTTCAGACATATTTTAGAAATTTTTTTTCTATTTCTGTAAAAAATGTCTTTGGAATTTTGATAGGGATTGCCCTGTGCTAGTTTCTTCTCTGTATCCTTCCAATATTCTGTCCAAAGCTCAGTCTTTGATTTGTCTTTCTCTGTCCTTGAAATTATCTAATGTCATAGCTTTAAATACCATATATATATATATATATACACACACACACACACATGTATAAATATGTATATATGCCAAAGACTTGCAAAAAAGAGTCCACTCCAGACTCTTTCCCAAGCTTCAGATATTTATCTAGCTGCCTACCTGATGCCTCCTCTTGGAAATCTAAATTCCTCTTAAATACAACATGTTCAGAGCACTTCTTTATCTTCCTCTTCCAAATTTGGTTAACTTACGGTCTTCCTAATTAGAGTTGAGGTCAACTTCATCTTTCTGGTTGTTGAGGCAAAAAAAAAAAATCAATGAAGTTATCCTTGCCTCTTCTCTCTCCAATTTATCAGCAACTCCAATTGGCTATTAATTCAAAATATATCCAAACTCTAACCACTTTTCACCACCCTGCAGCTACCACGCTACTCTCCTTATCTAAGCTACTCACTTGCCTGCAATACATAGTAAGCTCCCGTTTTCCCTCATCCCACCTTTTCCCCCTACAGTCAGCTCTCAACACAGCAGCCAGAGCGATTCATTTACAGTGTAGGTCATATATGTTAAAGCTCTGCACAACCCCCAAGGTCACCCCAGTTAACTCAGAGTAAAAGCTAAAACCTTTATAATGTAACACTGAAGGATCTGGCCCCATTACTTCTCCAACCCAACTCCTCCTCTGCCCCAGCTTCACCCTGTTCCCACACCACTGACTTCTTTGCTGTTTTTTGAAATTTCCAGGCATAATTAGGTCACAATACTTTTGGCCTAGTTGTATCCTTTCTCTCAAGGAATCCACAAAACTAATTTCATCATTTTATTCATGTTTTTGTTCAAATGCTAGCAACTCAGTGGAAGTCTATTCCTGAACTCCGTATTTAAATTTGCAACCAACCCTCTATTCTCATCAGTTCTGGTCTCTATCTAGCTCTAATTTTTCTTTTCCTGTATCACTCCTCATGCTCTAACTGTTGCGTAATTTACTTATTTATGATTCAAGTTATTTGTTGTCTTCATTCACCTGCTATAAAGTAATTTCCATGAGGCAGAGATCTTTGTTCTGTTTGCTGATATATCCTTAGTAATCAGAATTATGATTCACATTATAGATGCTTAATAAACATTTATTAAATGAATGAATGCATGCATAGAATCCCACTTAATCGTGTAAGATCTTTCCTTTAATTCGTTATAGGATATGATTTACTTATGTTTTGTTTAGGATTTTTGCATTTAAGTTAGTGAGGTTGCTATTTTAGTATTCTTTTTTGGTGACATATTAGTCACATTTTACTATTATGATTGATAACTTCTTTGAAAGAATCGACAAAATTTCAAGATTTTTCTTCATCAGAAGTGTTAAAATAGCATAGGAATAATCTGTGTTGTGAAGAAAGACTTCTGTCATAAAATTAAGCTTGGCTTCTTTGGACAACATTTTAAATTGCTTTTATCATTATTTTTTTCTATAAAGTTCTTTCATCAATGATTCAAATTATTTTGGGTTTGGATTTTTAAAAATGTGTTTAATTGACAAATAATAATTGCTCATATTCATGGGGGTACATAGTGATGTTTTGATACATATATAGTGATCATAACAGGAAAGTTAACATATTCATCATCTCAAACACTTATCATTTATTCGTGTTGGGAACATTCAATATCTTCCTAAGTAGCTATTTGAAATTATATATTATTTTTAACTATAGTCATCCTACAGTGGTAAAGAACACTAGAATTTATTCCTCCTACTAGCTGTAATTTTGTATCTTTTAAGAAGCCTCAATAATTCTAATTTTAATGTTAACATAGTATTACTTATCATTTAAAGATCTCCCATGTATCTGAAGTTCTGTCTTCTTTTTCATTATGTTGTGTATTAATATTATTGTCTTTGATAAACTCATAGTTCACTTTCCCAGTTGTACATTAGGGTTCCAAAGTATAAAGTTATAACTCTTGGTTTCTTCTGAATATAATTTGTTTCAACGTCTAAATGTAGCATTTTCCTAATTGAAAATATTGCAACCACCAGAAAATAAGTTTAATGTGCAAAATGTTTTATGTCATGATTAAAAATAATAAAAGTGAGGTTTAATGAGATATTGATTTTTTTCGTGCTGGAAAAGACTCTAGAAATAACATTGACTAAAGGTCTAGGCCTTATTATTTTTTTTTGGTGTGTAAGGAAACCAAAGCTTTGAATAAGTGATTTCCCCAAAATAACACACCTATTTGTTGTGGTTAATATAAAAAGAGGGCATTTTAATTGGTTTCCAAAAGTTGGAACTGTTTTTTTAAATTAAGCATTCATCAAAATGTTATATAGATAAAATGATGATGGTGTCATATGCAGCATTTTAACAGATGGTTGTTTTCCGATATAGTGTTTTAGAAAAGTAACATGATGACAATCTGCATTTGCTAGAGCAGACAGGCATTTTGCAAGATGTTAAGGCAGTTTATATGAAAGAAGACTGGAGAGCTGGGGATTCTGACCTCAGACAAAGCTTACCACTTAAATCCCTCAAATAAGTGTTCTTTATCATTGCTGGGGACATTTGTCAATACCTGTGGATACTTTTGGTTGTGATAATGGTGAAGGGTGGGGGTGGAGGTGCTAGTATCTAGTGGGCGGAAGCCAAGGATACTAATGAACATTCTGCAATGCACTGGACATCCCCCTACCAACAAAAAATTTTCTGGCTACAAATGTCAATAGTGGGGAGATTAAGAAAACCTGACCTAAAGTGATGACTCAAATTGAGTGTCCCAGTCCTGTATTTATGGTGGCTTGCAATGACTTCAAAATAAATACTACATTGTGTTTTTAATGCACTACCAAAGTATGTGCAAGAAAACATTAGTTCTATCAGATATTCTTTGAGAAAAGGGTCAAATATGCTTGCAAAACAATGCATATTATGTCTCTTTCTTGAAGGTCTACATTAAAACTAGCACATTAAAAGCACAGAAGTCCTACAGTTAGAATCTACTTAATTTTGCTTAACCCAGCATATCTTATCTTTATTATACCATGGGACATTTTTGACATAGCCTCTATGAACATTTCTGAGACGAGGCTTCAAGAAATGCAGTCACTTTGCTTTAGAGTTTTCAAAGCCCTTTCACTTTGATTTCATTGGATTCTAACAACCATTCCAAAACATATAATTCTAAAATAAGCTCTGCATTTTCTCCCAAATAATTCATCTGTTTTAATTTACTAGAGCCAATGAGAAATTTTCTGTTAATTAATATGAATTTATTATAAAACATAGATTATTATTTAAAAACATATAAAATGCAAACAAGTGAAACAATTCCCCACAACTGCTCCATTGTTCATACATTCTGATATTTTCAGATATGCTTCTGCCAATATATTTAAAAGTAAAATTGTACTGTAAGTGATTTTAAAAGTGTAGGCTTTTGTTGCTTAATATATTTAACACTTTTGAATTTTCATTTAATATGATTTTATTGTATCATGTTATAACAGGAAATGAACATTCAAATGTCAGTTGGATAGTTAGTTGGGTATTTCATTACATGGAACATGAAACTTTATTTAAGGAGTCTCCATTAATGGATATTTAGTTTCCTTTTCCTTTTTTGGCTAATTTTTAGAATACTCTAATGAACAACTTTATACACACATATTTTCACACATTCTTAATTATTCTTTCCCTAGAAAGTTCCTAGAAGTGGAATTGTATTAATAGGTGGGGAAAGGTATAGAGACAGGAATGTGCTGTTGGTGGTGATGGTGCTGGTGTATCTTAAGGCTTTGATCCTAGAAAATTGCCTACTTACACTGTACAAATTTACAGTTCCAACACTAGTATATATAAGCATATAAAGGTCTTATAATGTATTCTTATACTGTTCAGATTTGCCTCTTTCTTTTCATTTTCCCTGCTATGGGTTAGGTCCAAACCCTTGATTTTTTGGCTTTCCAGTTGTCATACTGGCAGTTCTTTCCTCCACCTCTTTGCTGAGTTCAAATTATTGTTTCTCTTAAAAGTCTTCCTATATCAAATAGCACCAAATTCCACACTTTACAGTTTTAAATGGCCTTTTGTTGTATTTAATTGCTAATATATGCAATGTATATATTTTAGGTTTCTAACCAGCTCATAAACACAACTAGAGCCCAACTCTGAACACTCACTATGTCTCAGTCACTGTGCTAGGCTCTGAGGCTACTGAAATAAGGTGGACATGGTCCTTGCTCTTGAGCTGCATACAGTTTGTAGAGAACATAGAGAAGAAGCACACTATGAAAAGCGCTATGATAGTAGTAAATAGTGTACTATCAGAGTACAGACTGGGGATTTGTAGGGCTAGGGAAGGCCTCCTGGAGGAATCCTATGAGGGGAGTTTTAAAAGATGAAGAAAGGTTCTGAGTAGTGAAGAATGAGGAGTGAAAGAAAGTTTGTGTGTAGCAGCATTTGTGTGTGCATAACGTGTCAGAGAGAGATGGATGAGAACATGAAGTATATGTGGCAAAGTTGCAAGAAATGAGTCTGGAGAGACAGGCAGAAAAGACAAAGCCTGATGGGGCTGTAGGGGCAATGCAAAGACATGTAGGCTTCATTCTGGTGATACTAGGAGTGAGGAAGGTGGGTTGGCTGATATAAAGGATGCTGGAGGCTATGGTTACAGTTCCTCTGCATACCTGCTGTACCAGGCATGAGGCCAGCCCCAAACCTCTGTCTGTGCCTTTGTGTGTGTTTTCAATCACCACTTTGCAACTGATATTTAAAGGATTATTGGATCTGTCATTTAATTTTCTTGGGCCTTTTCATCCCAATGATTATATTCACAATCATACTCTTACTAAAGGATTTAATGGGGATATTATTTAGTGAAAATGTGTCTGAAGTCGTAGGCAAGTTTTATTGTTGTTACTCACCTATTTGGCCTATGACTATAACTGTGTTTATGACGCATTTGTACCCTGCTACTTCTACCTCAAACTCATTTAATGAGGTTGTGATATTTAGGGCTGGTTTTATTTAATCATTTGGATTGCTTTGGGAGACTTTTTTTCTTGATTATATACAGGAGATTAATGAATAGAGTTAAGAAGACAGGAAAATCTTTTTGCAAAGAAGTTGTACTTTTGTCAGGATATAAAAATAATTTTTAATCTACATAGAAAAGAAATTTTTGTTTATGATATTTAAATTTTAAAACTTTAATTACAGCTTTTAATATAAAGCTTTGGATTCTGAAAACATAATAGTAATAACGATAGAAACCATTGAATTCTTTTCCTTGCATGGGGATTTCTACTCAATTTAATAACTCATTGTTTAACAACTAGGCTTAAAATCACTTTTATTTGCCACCTTACTCATATTTTGACTGAATAAAAGATATTACCACTTTATAGTGATTGTTTTTTGTGCAAAGTTAAGATGCTGAAAGCAACTTTTCACACTTTGCTGGCTAGCTTTACCTAGTTACAGAATAATTTACTACACTGACAAAGAGTACTCAGTAGCTAATATTACTCAGGAGAAAAAAATTATTTAAATTCAAATTGCCATATTATAATTTACAGTGAATTGTATTGGCTGTCTTCAAAGGACCTTATTAAAAGCTTTAAGCAGGCTTGTCATCCCCATGACAAGCTTCTCACTTTATGGATGAAGAAATTGAAGTTAAATGATTTGCTTAGAGTCAAAGGAAATGGATATATAGAACCTGGTATTGAGAAAAAGTATTTTTTCTTAGAAAAGCTGCTAGGGCCTTACTCAGACCTCTGGTCCAGACCTACCTCCTCTTCCTGCAGTGAGAACTTGCCAATGGCATAGATAGGCTGTCAGGGGGCAGTCAGGCTAATTTCAAAGGACCTGTTCTTTGGTGATTGATCTCAAGGCTCTTTCAAGCAACTTGTTATCCTAACAAATTCCAGATGATTTGCTACTCAGTGTATTTTGTTGTGAGAATGTGAAGTGTCTCTCATGTGGTAGAGAAACATTTGGGGAGGCACTGGATATTATCTTAAGGTGAACTATACTTATATACTTATAAACCAGCGATTTATATCTAACATAACTATCACAAAGGAAGAAAACCTATTGTTATCTACTGGCATTTAAACATTAGAGACGCTCAAGGATTCATGCTTCCCAAGAGAACTAACGTGATTCATTAGCAGGAATGAGTTTTATGCCTATAAATAGACACATTAATTTATTGTTAAATTTTAGTAGAAGATAATTTCCATTGCATGCATTTATTTTGATATTTGTAGCATTTTATTTACTTTGTATTCTCTGCCACCCCAGGACTCATGCAGAAAAATGCATTTTATATGAATATTTTGGAAATATTGTCGTATATGAAGAAAAATGGAGAAAAATGAACCATTTAATGCTTCAGTTACATTAATAATCATTACCAGCGTAGTCTAACCTGGCAACTCTGACAGTAACAGTCTTCAGCAAGAATCTATGTCTTGGATGAAATGTGCAAGTCTACCTCTCATACCCCTTAATGATCCTTGCATGACTAATACACAGTGACATTTAAGGAGCACTCATCTAAAACCGTTCATATTCATTTCAAAAATATTCATCTGTGCCATAGTCACCAGCAAGAAATGCAGCTGAAAAATCATTAACCCCTTCCTCACTGGTGTTCACAGAATGTTACAAGGATTTATTCTTTCAGATCATACTTTGCTAACATGACCAACACAATACTGTATAGATTAAGGAGTTTGCGACATAATCAAAGACATTATTAAGAATACAATCTTTAAAATGATGAGGAGCTTTTGGGAGGCCTGTAAAATGTGGATCCCAGAGTGAAAAACAGTACAATAGAAAATAGTCTGAGGAGGACATTTAAAAATGATTAGAATAATAACACAATGAAGGCCCTTAAATGAAAGCAGTCTGTGGAGCTAATTAGGCTGCTGTGTGACAGTTTATCACAGAATGATTGAAAATGTCCTCAGTGTTTGCGTGAGTTAATAGAACCACCACTAGTCTCATCATGAGAGTCTTACGTTATTTTAAGATAGTATATTTGGAAAGATTTTGTGAGTGAAATTGTTCCATTTCACTTCATTAATTTCACTAATGGTGATTTTCTTTTTTAAAATTCCAAGTCTGTGTATTAAGTAGAGTTTTTCCTATATTTTTCTCTGTCTATATGGATATAATATGTGCATACAATATATTTGTCTATCTACATACTTCTATTTTTAACTCTCCATTTTAAGCTCTAGGATTGCAGAGGGGGAATAAGTACTCAATACAAGCTTTGTCTTCACCTCCTGGTGAAGAACTTTTCAGCATCTCTGTCAGATGTGAACAGCTTCCTTTTTCATGGGAAGGAAGCTCATTGCTTTTCAAAATAGCCCACCACATTTTTTGTCAGTTAATTATTGCTATGTTCCTCCACATACTTAGTTTAATTCCACAATTTCTTCTCCTTCCTTCCCTCCTTCCTTCCTTCCTCCCTCCCTCCCTCCGTCCCTTCTTTCTTTCTTTCTTTCTTTCTTTCTTTCTTTCTTTCTTTCTTTCTTTCTTTCTTTCTTTCTTTCTTTCTTTCTTTCTTTCTTTC
>NW_012114644.1:3567599-3592518 GCF_000951035.1 Colobus angolensis palliatus | reverse complement strand
TTCTTTCTTTCTTTCTTTCTTTCTTTCTTTCTTTCTTTCTTTCTTTCTCTCTTTCTTTCTTTCGTTCTTTCTTTTCTTTCTTTCTTTTTTCTTTCTTTCCTGAGATGGAGTTTGGCTCTTGTCACCTAGGCTGGAGTGCAATGGAATGATCTCGGCTCACCACAACCTCCATCTCCTGGGTTCAAGCGATTCTCCTGCTTCAGCCTCCCTAGTAGCTAGGATTACAAGCACCTGTCACCACACCTGGCTAATTTTTCTATTGTTAATAGAGACTGGATTTCTCCATGTTGGCCGGGCTGCTCTCGAACTCCTAACTTTACATGATCCGCCTGTCTCAGCCTCCCAAAGTGCTGGGATTACAGTTGTGAGCTGCCACCACGCCCAGCCTAATTCCACAATTTCTATCTTCTGGTTCCCAGCAAATTTTAGGGACCTATTCAAATACTCCCTCCTTTATGTCATGTTTCTACCCAATGTACATCTCAATTTTTGAATTGTAGTGCCATTATTTTATTATATTTATTTCTTCACTTGTCCTTGATGTTCTTAATCTCAGGGCTTTGCACCATGCCTGGGGGCAGTTCAGGAAATCAAGAAGCAGATGAGTGAATATTATTTTTCTGTCTGATCATGATTGTTTCTACCGCTAGCTTGTTGCATCCAGCTGAGTCTGAATCAACTCAACTGCTGCATGAACCTGTGACCTGCCGAAACTATACTTTGGACCAGAAACTTGTTTACCAGTCAAGTCTCCAACAGCTTGCTCTGTCTCATTTACAGTATGATGGAATCTATGGAGAAAGTTCAAGTGCCAGCTAACCAGCGATGTTACCTTCTAGCCCCAGCTTCAGGCCCTGAAAGAGTCTGACGTCCTACAGACACATATTCAGAACCAGCTGACATATTAAGGGAGGTTGATAAGATGTCAAAAGGGATTCCCATTCCTGACCATATATATTTGTGCTTATATATACATGTTTTAAGATTATGGATCTTCAAATATCCATTTTTTATTCTCTTTAAAAATACCCTCTTTTTATAAATTAGGCCCATAGCAAGGCATATGAAATAGTGGTTTGCATGTTTATAGATTTTTTTTAGACACTGAGACAATAAATAACAATGTTTCATTATAGTAGAGTGTCATACTTAGAAAGATATCTGCAGGAGGATGTGCTGACCAGTAATTGTAGTCAAGAAAGCAAGAATCAGGACAGATTGGAGGACAGTGAACATAACAGAGATAAGCTGCATTACTAAAAGTCTAGATATACTGTTTTTATGATTAAAACAAAAATAAAGACAAGTGGGTGAGAATGAGTGAAAGCAAGAGAGAATGAGCTCATGTGCTGGATGAGAAAATATAGAAGATTTATTTGAAATCTCAAGAAAAGTTTTGGAATTGAGGAGAAGATGTAGAATCAAATCTGAAAAGTAATTTAAAGTGCAATTGTTAAAACCATAAATTTAGTGCCATGAATAGAAAGAGAAAGGCGCAGCTGGGAGGGGGAAAATGAATGAGGAGGAAGTAAATTAGTCACAGATGTGAGTACTTAGGGAATTCAATACTTGTTGATTTGCTGTTTGGAATGATGGTACATCCACAGGTTGAGCAATCAGTATTAGGGTGCAGAATCATGGAGAAAAGAAAGAGTTGGAGAGAACACTTACTTTGGAACAGTGGTTTTCAACTTTGACTGCATACTGAAAAAACCTGGGCAGCTCTAAAAAGTACTGGTGCCTAGGTCTCACCCTCAGAGACTCTTAATTTAATTGCCTTGGTATGTTGCTAGTGAATTGAGTTTCAAAAGCTCTCCAGCTGATACTAATGTGCAGCTAAGATTGAAAGCCTCTGCTCTAGAGTTAACAAGGCCAATATTGTTTTAGGAAAACAGGTGAAGAATATTAGTTAGAATTCTGCAACTTATCAGGGTCCAAAGTATACTTGAGTGAAGAAGTGAAAACTTGTAGGGAAGAAAACAGGTTAGGACAAGAAGTCACTTAGACTTGGGCCAGCAGGTGATACCATTTTTACAAGGTGAAGATGAGAAGAAAGAAGAATGAAGTAGTTAAAAGAAGCATAAACGGGACCTGAAGGCAGAATCATAATTCAAAGTTCAGGTAAGGGTCCTTCAATCATTCATTTCACAACTGCTTCCTGAGTGTCTACTATATCCCTGGCACTGAGCTTGGTATTGTGGTTACGGCAGTAAATAATAAAATCATAGATCTCAGAGCCAAAATTTTAGTGACAAAGGAGACAGGAAAAGAGAGAGAGGAGAGGGGAAAAGGAGAGAAGGTATGCCTTGAAAGAATTATGGATGTGGTAAATGACACACAGAGCTAGCTGGAATCAAATAAATGAGAAGGAAACTTTTTGAAAGAGTTATATACCAAAGAAATCACAGTGTGAACTAAATGTTTGTGACTGTTTGAGATATAAAGTAATCCTTGGGTCCTCAAATATCTAAAGGTAGGAAGCAGGCTCAGTGCCCAAAGGGTAGGAGGTGAGGGTTGGGAGGGCATTTTCTCCAATGACCATTTTAGAAGTGGCCATGTTGGATGATGAAAAAGAAAGATCTTCTCCAAGGGCAGAGCCAAGGTCATGACAAACAATGGACTAGGGAATCTCCAGGAGAGTTGGAGCCTAATCAAAGAACATTCTCCACCCCCAGGTAGAATTTCATAATTACAATGGAACATTGACTACTTTGTGTCTTCCTCTCATTCTTTTACTTTCTAAATGGGTATATTTATTGCAGTTATCCTGACCCTGTTCCACTGTTGTATTTTGGGTATATGTGGGGAAGTTTCTGTTTCTTTATAGTGTCCGTATTAAGAGAAGCCCCCCTAAGGTGAGAGCCCATCACATATCATCAAGAGATCCTGAACTTTGAGCTTAATACCATGCACTGATTCAATGTTGGATTGTCTCTCTGGAGTGGGGGTAGTTATTGGGCCTGTGGGAAAGATGGTGAATGGAATATTTGATGACTAAAGGGACAGACTTTGTAGTCACTAGTGCCAAATATTTCTAGTTCTTTTTCTTTCTTGGTCACTCAGATTTTATGGTTGTGGGAGCATCATCTAATCTATCTTGACTGTACTTTTTCAGAGACCAAGTGAGAGAGAATGGTAACCATGAATATGATAATGGCAGTAAAACTGGAGGAAATACTGTAATTCAAGATATATGCTAGATATAAAAAATACATAAATTGTTGAATGCTTGGATGTGGGAAAGAGAGGGAAGGAAGAATAAAAAATGATCACCAGGTTTTGTAGTGGTGCTGTGTACTGGGATTGGGGAGAGTGAAGGACAGGTTGAGAGGACAAAAAATACTTAACTTTGGACATAATAATATTAGGATGTGTGTGAAATATTTATGTAAAGATATTAGCTGAATATGTGAGTCAGGGCTCAAAGTAAAGATTCATGCTAGAAATTTAAGTTTCTGGGAGAAACATATTAATAGTATTTTCAGTCAGAATGTACACTATGCTCTAAGAGGAGAAGGGAAGTTGGACCAAGACTGAGCATTGAGAATTACCAATATTCATAGATTTAGTATGGGGGCTAAGGAGCTTACAAAGGAGAGTGACAAGGAATAACCAGAGAAGTAGGAGGAAAACTCAGAATGTAAAGTCCTACCCTCAGTGGAAGGATGAAATTGTCAACTCTGATTAATGCTCCTGAAAGGTTAAGGACAAGAAGTGTTTGCCAGAGCAGTGGGGAGCAGGAACCAGAATAAAGGGAGAATGGGGGGTGAGAAAGTGGAGGTAGCATCAGTAATGCCTCTTGAGGAACCTGGCTCTGAAAGAGGGAACAGAAAATTCTGGGGTTGAGAGAGGTTTTTGCTTGTTTTTGGTCCGAGATACTGCAGCATGTTTGTATAAAGATAGAACTGAATGCAGCAGAAAAGGGAAAATTGCTTATGCAGAAGGGGGAGAGATTGACTAGTGAAATCCTTGAGAAGGTGAGGGAGAAGGTGGGGCTTGAGCATGCATTCACAATGTAGGCTTTGATAGGAGGAAGGAAGAAGAAAAAATGTGTGTGGATGTTGGTAGGTTTATAGGTTTAAGGTTGAGTATATAAAGTGGATCATTGAGTTTTTTATTTTCGAAGATAATGAGGTGAGACTGTTATATTAGAGTAAGGTTGAAGTATGTATAAAATAGTTCTTGGTGAGTTAGGAAGTTATACTACTTGAGAAACATAGCAGGATTGCTAGCCAGTAGTAAGTATCTACTTAAGGTTGGTAGTCATGAATTTAAAGTAAAACCAGTCAGGTGGGTTTACTAATTTTTCTTTAGGAATGTTTGAATGCTTAACTAGGCAAGGATAAGTGATATTAACCATGAGTGTGGTGGAAGGAGAAAAGAATGAGAGGATCAAGTATATTTTCAGAGCAGCAAATACAATATTAGACTTTGAGTATATGGGCTGGATAAGGAGGGCAGTGAGTCCAGGTGGGGACGGGCAGAAGGTGCAGAAAATAAAGGGGTTAATGGATTCGAGGTTTCACTGTGGCTGGTGGAATAGGTTAGTGGGTGTACTTGAGAGACTGAATAGGAGAAATATATGTAAGTGGGAGGTTTGAAGCTGAGTTTTCAGAAATGTTGCAGCTTCTGTTGATGACAAATGGGACAATGGGAGTAGGTGGCTGAGGTGGAGGGGAAGGCACTGGAGTTGAGGAGGTTGAAGAGCCATGGTTCATCAAGTAGATGTTGATGATACTGAAAATGATGATAGGAGGGTGGGTCTAGAAAAAATTGTGAACAGGAGTTAAAATATTCAACAAATGGTTGTGAATGAACAGGGATTTGTCAGATGATTGCAACAAGTATAGTGGGGATAGAGTGACATATCTGCTTAGCAGGAGCTCAAAGGAGCAGAAATTTTTCTAAGAGGGAGATATAGATAAGCAATGGGAGGCAAGAACAGCAGCCATCATGGCAGGGTGTGATCAACAAATGAAACAGCCTTTCCTCAGATGGGTTTCAGGGCAGGTGGTATCCAACAGACTCCTTTTAAAACAAGAGGCCAAGAAATGTTCCAAGAAGAGGATAAGAAGAGCTTGCTGATTCCAGAGAGGAGATCCAGAGGGCACAGTGGGAGGGTTTGGGGGAAAGGGAGAGCAGAAGTGGGAGGCTGGGTCACCTTAGGGGCTTTTTCAGGCTAAGGAAGTGCGTAATAATATATAACTGGGAAGAAAATTTAGTGGCAAAGGAATTGGAAAAGAAACTTTTTCTATAGTCATCTAGTGTATCTGCATTCTGGTTTCACATTTGCTATCACCTTCACTTTTCTGACCCTAATTTGCTACCCATCTTTCTTGTATCCTGTCTTTTGCTATAGAAAGAAAAACAGTTTGCCAGTATTGACATTTCTTACCCACACTAGATGTCACTGTTGCTTGCCTCCTAATTTCAGTCCTATGGCTTATTCAATGTGACTGTTCAGTGGCAGTGATCCCTCCCGGCCACCCTTTGCCTTACCCACACAAAGACACACACACAAGATTTAATGAGACTAGTGCTTATAAAACCACTGAGGTGTTAAATAGCTTAGGGTTAAACAGAACTTCTTATGTATGTATTCTAAGAAGCTTATTAGTTTTTTTCTGCATTTAAGAATTAAAGGCTGAGTGAGAACTCAGACTGGAATTCTTCACGGAAAACACATCTACTTCCTCCTGTGAAAATATGGCATTTTATACTTAAATTCAAACTTGGTTAATGAGCTGCCCCCTCATCCTCTGTTGTTGGGAGCAGGAAGCCTGGTGTGAAATCGCACTTGGTTACCTTCATTACCTTGATGTGTGGTGAGTAAATTTCCTGTCCTGAGCCTGGGTGTGGTGTTACCATATGAGGTTGTCTTCTATGGTCTGATTTAGGTGCACAGACCTGGGTGATTTCTTAGTCCAGAGAGCATGAGAGACCCTGCTAGCAAAGGAGAGTTCAGACTGTTATCTGGGAAACTGGCAGAGGCTACAAACAATTTATGTCCCTTGTACTGGCAGAACTGGAAGTTTCCAGGGGCTGTGGAGCCTTTTTTTTTTCTTTCTTTCTTATTGGCAGAATGCTACTCAGGAAAGGGGAGAAACTTTCAGAAAAGGGGGTGAAGGGTGGGTGGTAGAAACCGTTATCTTTTGAATCATACATTCAGTCAATTAGTCAGGTAACAAATATTTATTGAAGAACTACCATGTGTCAAGTATTGCTTAAGGCACTGGGGACACACTGGACACAAACATGAATTGGTCCTGCTTACATAGAGCTTAACTCCACTGGGGAATGGGAAAGAGATAAATATGCAGGATTTTCTTCAGAAAACTGCTCTGCAGAAAATAAAAGAGTGATGAGATAGAAAGTACTTGGGTGGTGGTGACATCTAAGCTGGGACCTCTCTGATAGGATACAACGAAGAAATGATCTTAGGGAAGGAGGTAAGTCATGCAGCGGGAAATGTGACATGGAAGTCCTACTTGGGGAAGTCTTCAGCTTATTCACACAATAGGCAAGGACAAAGGCATTCAAGGTGGAAGTTGAAGTACAGAGTATGTGGGACCTTGTGTGTCACATGAACGGAGCTTAGATTTTATTCTAAGTGCAGAGGCAGATGAATAAAAGTTTTGTGAGGTGCAATGAGGTGATTTGATGTATGTTTTTAAAAGATCACTCAGGACGATGACTAGAGAATGTGTGGGAGCCAGTGTGAAGAGCTGGGAGATCTCTTAGGAGGCATGAGCAGTGGGTCAGTGAAGAGAATGATGGGTTGTGCTAGGTTGCTGGAGGTGAAGATTTGGAGGGAAGCTTTTATGCATTAACCCGACTTCTTATAGCCTGTAACTTGGGAGTTTCAGGGTTCTTTTTCCATGGATCAGTTCTTAGTCAAAGCTGAAGAAGGGCGTGAAGAGCTAATCTTAAAGGAAAAACGAAGAATTCAATAGTACTTCCCTAATGACTGTTTTCATTGTCTAAATCATCAACGTTTTTTATTCTAGAGCGAACTTGCTAATATTATTCACAGTACAAAGTTGTTGGCTTTTTTGTTTTTGTTTTTCTCTCATTAAATGTGACATAGAGCAGAAAACAACAATACCAGCACGACGGCACCTGGAGTTCCCTAGTGGCTGAGGCAGGGAAAGGATAGTTTCCTTTAATGAAATCCCTGAGGGACCAGGGAAGAGCTAGAATGCTAATATGAGCTGTGTTAACCTTCCCAACATAAACCCCAACAAATCAATATGCGGGAACCTAGGAAAAGCTGGGAGTGGTACTGGTGTGTGAGTGCAACGGACTTACCTGGCAGATGGGCCTCCATCATGTATAAGCTCTCACTGTATGTTAGTACTGCGCCCACAGATTTATATCAGCACCTCAATTAATTCTCACTTTAGTCCTGTTAACTATAAATATCAGCATTAACAGTTTACAGATGTAGAAGGTGAGTTGTAGAATGGTTAAAATCACATGGCTAGTCAGTGGCAAATCTGAACTGAAACTCTTAGTCTTAATATATTTGCTATGTTGCCTCACAAAGTCTTTTGCTAGTTATAAACTGTTAAGTTACATTTTTACTTACACAGAGATGGACATTCCTTATATAATTTTTCTTTCAGTAGCTAGCATTCTGTTAGTTTTAGTGACCAATCCTTTGTTGTGCCTATTATGTGACATAACACTACCACAATAAAAATCTTGAATTCTGACTACTGTAATCTGTCTCTGAAACAGTATTTTTTATCAGGTGAATCCTTAGCATTATGAGGATTTCATTACATAGAGAGATGTGTGGAAGAGTGGGTATATTTCCATCAAGTAGTATTATTCATTTCATACATAGAACAAAACATATTAGAGCAGTGCTGACAACACGTTACAATAAGAAAACCCTCTACGTGTCAGTCAGGGTTCTTTGTTGCAAGCGTCAGACACTGACTCTTGTTAACTTCAGCAAAAGAGAGATCTGCTGGCAGAATATCAGGAAGCTCACTTGTTTGCGGAGAAGCCTAGAGACCCTATAAACTGGCAAGAATGCAGGCAGGTTCCGCAGCAAGAACCACAGCCAAGGTCATGCTGCAGGAACAGCCTGGTTGGGGTGCACCGCCCGGCTCTGCTGCTGTCACACGACTCTCGGCCTCCACCCTGGGCAGTGCTGCACTTCCCGCTGCAAGATGCCTCATGATGTGAATTCCAAACTGTCGTTGCTCCTTTCTGTCACTTGCTCACAATTCAAAGTGACAGGAAGGATCATCAGATGGGCCAAGCCTGGGTCACCTGCTCTACCTATCAGTGGCAGGGAGAGGTAGTCTCTGACCCCCTTTGATTTTCAGAGAGATGAAAACTAGCCTTTCACCAAGTAGGAAAGGGTTTCAGATGCTGGACAGCTATGGAAACAGCAAATCTCTATTAAACTGTAAAAGTAAAATATTTTTAGCCATTAAGTACTCACATGGAATTTTTAAGGTATCATGAAAAGGCAACATAGTCTTTGAAAGAAACTACTTTCCTATAGTATAGACTTCAATTATCTCAAAATAGCTATTGAGCTGGGGAGGGTCACTTACTCTACATTTGCATACAGATGATCTTGCCAGCCATTTGGCTTTGTGTTGAGAATTCCAATATGACATTTGGCAGTTACTGGAACAAAGACCGAGTTTGCATCTTCCTTCCATTTATTTCATTTATCTCTGATAGGCTTTGTGGGAATCGTTGTCTCTAATCCAAGCTATCAGAAAGCCTTTTACACATTCCTTCTGGCGATGCCTAATTTTCAGTGTGCTTGGAGTAATCAGTTTGCATTTTTTTATTGAGCTCGTTTAAAAGCAACTCCTCCCCACAAAGGAATGTTATGTTTCCGAATTTTATTGTTCTGCTCGGAGATTAAGCATTTGTATCACCATAATATGAAATGTATTCTGCCAGCCTATTAGTATTACAATAAAACTGATGTGACAAAGTTTTAATTCATGCAATATTTAAAGTGTGTATCCCTAACTTTAAAAGCAGAGATCGGAATACATGCAAGAGACCATATGAGATCTTTAACATAGCATGGTACCTTCACTATGCTGGAATGGTATCTTCATATGATAGAAGGCTAATCAAATTGGGTATGTTAAAGATGAATAAAATGACATTATTACATATGCAGCCAAAATAAAATTAACAGTGCTAAATGTTATGGAGACTGCAACTGTCAGCATAAGGCATGAGAGGAACTGTAATATAATTTTTTTTAAAAAACTGCTTAAAGCAACAAACCGTTAATCTTGTCCTAAAAGGGGCACTCAGTCTAGTCTTAATATAGCGAAGCTTGATTCACAAATCATTATTCATTTGCAAAATCCGTGATATTTATTTGATCCTTAAAAAATAGATATATATTATTTAACACCCCTCAGAACTTCTTCCCTAAAACACACATAAAAACCCCAAGTTCATTTTTATAGTTCAAGTATGCTGTACAAAGAATCTGAAGAGTCAGCCTCAGACAGACTTTCTTTAAAAAAGTATCAAATTACAGTACAAATTAGAGAAAAAAATACAGGATTAATGTCTATAAAGAAGTGAGTAAAAGACTCAAGCAAAGAAATTCTTAGCTGTGTGTGCTTTAGGAAAAAAAGTTTCATTTGAAAGAAAGTTAAAAAGGGTTAAATATTTAACACTCTTTGTGTATACTAGTTGATATACTTTGGATATTTGTACCTATCCAAACCTCATGTTGAGTTGTAATCTCCAGTGCTGGAGGTGTGGCCTTGTGGGAGGTTTTGAATCATAGGGGCAAATCTCTTGTGGCTTGGTGCTGTGTTTGTGATAGTTCTTGTGACATCCGGTCATTTAAAAATGTTCCTTTCAACCACTCTCTCTCTGGTTTGCTCCTGTTTTCATCATGTGATGTGCTTGCTCCCTTCACTTTCCGCCATGATTGAAAGCTTTCTGAGGGTTCCCCAGGAGCAGATGCCACTATGATTCCTGTATAGCCTCCAGAACTGTGAGCCAATTAAACCTCTTTTCTCATTACCCAGTCTCAGATATTTCTTTATAGCAGTGCAAGAACAGCCTAACACTAGTTATTGGTTCTTAGCATAATACTAACCCTTCTCTTTTGATTACTTCTCACATGTGAAGCATTGTGCTAAGCATGTTCATATCTTATTCAACTTAATCTTTTATTTTTTATTTTGAGATAGAGTTTCATTCTTGTTGCCCAGGCTGGAGTGCAATGGTGTGATCTGGGCCCACCACAGCCTCAACCTCCTGGGTTCAAGTGATTCTCCTGCCTCAGCCTCCTGAGTAGCTGGAATCACAGGCATGCACCACCAAGCCTGGCTAATTTTTTGTATTTTTAATAGATACGGGGTTTCTCCATGTTGGTCAGGCTGGTCTCGAACTCCCAACCTTAGGTGATTTGCCTGCCTTAGCCTCTCAAAGTGCTGGGATTACAGGCACGAGCCACTGCGTCCAGCCAACTTAATCTTTTAATGGCCCCATGAGCTAAGTATCATTAACACCATTTTATGGGTATGGAAACTGAGGCTTAGAAACAATGAAGCATTTGAACCTTACCTTGGCTTCAGTGTCTGTACTCTATCCCTGTGTTGTACTTCTGCCTTTAATATTGGTAAAGCAAAGCCAGGCTATGTCTTACCATGCTATTTGAGATGAGAAATCATATACCAATGTTTTATACACCATACTTGTCTAGGACAGTGTCTCAGAGGCTCTCAGAAAACGGTTGAAATTATAAAGTTACTGACTTCTCCAACCTCTCAATAAACTTCTAATAATAACCCTTGGAGTTTCTCTATAGTGAAGTTTAGGCATGCATACTATCAGATTTGGGGCTGAACTTTAAAGTTATCCTGCTTAGGCAACCTCAGTAAGGAGAAGGTGGACATTTTGGTGGGCTTAAAATCATGACTAAGGAAAAAAAGGCCTGAAGAAGTCATACTTGAGACCCTCCCCAATAGGGTAAGAGGATATTCCACCAGAGGTGCTGCACTGCTGTCTAAAATGGTAAACAAAAATTTAGCTTCCAATGAGAAGACATATAACCAAATTCAGTATCATTGAGAATTGTCAGTAGAATGTGAAAAAAGAACTGATGCTAAGCTGATAGGGTTTTTTCTCCCTAATGCACTTTACTCTTAACCTAGATTCTATTAGTCTTTCTTTTCTAGTCTGCACCAGGTACTTCTACTTCACTATAGGAATGAGTTGCTTCCCTTGTTTTAACTTTCATAAAATATTAAATATTTAGAATTGATAAAAACCCATATTCCCACTCTCCAGCTTTCTCAATATGTTTGCCTAAAAAAGTCCAAAAATTCAGTTCTCAAAAAAATTATTAATTTTTCAATGACAAATATTCTTAATGAGAAAAAGATATTTTTATAGAGGCATGATATGTCTTTTTCTCATGAAGTTTTAGAAACATATAGTACAAATAGTTTGTGTTATATATAATGATATACTTAGGTCATTAGCGAGTCAGGGCTGGAGTTGTTACAGGGACCCCATTATTGTATTATATTGTCTTTCATACACTCTGGTATTGTTTAATGACATTACATTACATCATATTACATTATTAAATTGCTTGAAAATGTTTTGAGGAGATGAAATAATCTTGCCAAGAAAAAAGGGCTGTATAAAAAAGCTTAGCACTTAGGATGTCTGTATTCAAAGTTGAATGTGAACAATCACAAATTCACTGTTTTCCTATTTCAAATACTTCATCTGGCATGAAGCATCTGCATTACATATCAATGGCATCAGTTGAAGTTTTATTTTGAGCCAGGGTAAAGCCTGCCTGAGAAAAATTTTCTTGTTTATATTAATACAGTTTGATGTATTTCTTTATTTCAATAGCAGATTAAATATTGTATCTTGTGTTGGAGGGCTATTTTTGGTGGCATTTAGATTAAAGGGAGCATGTATGTGTGGTGGCATTATGTTATTTTATACAGGATTATTTTGGTGCCACAATTCAAAAAAAAATTTATTGAACACCTATGTTTATGCACAAGACATGATACAGTGCAGGCTTATGATGAAGCAACATTGCCATTGCCCTACAGTAATGCATGAAACTAAGTTATCATAAATTTTTGTTTAATGGGGAATTTATTGATTATATATTCATGTTATTATCGAAATGGAAAGGTGGGACTTCTACCTAACCTGAGGATCCATAGGGTCTTCTTGGAAATCTGAGACAAGTCTCGAAGGATTGTAAGGGGAACTTTCTTCAACAAAGATGATTATTATGGTTCCATGTCATTTCATCATATCTATTCTGTGTAAATTCAGGGTGGTATTTTATTTGCTTTACTTACCCATTCTTTGTTCTCATTTCAATAAAATACCCAGGCACAACTGAATTAGCTTTTTCCCTGCAGAGGCACAGAATGCTGGTGACTCCTAGTGATGTTCAACTCTCAGAACTAGTGTAAATATCCTTACGTTTCAGAGCATAATACAAGGGATAGAGAGGGGAGTTCTTTATTTTCTAAAACTGAACTTGAAAAATAGTTATCAAAGAGGGAAACCAGAAGAATATGGGTGTGGGAAGGACACTGGGCAAGACATTTCTGCCATTTCTGCCCAATACCATTCCTGTTGTTTTTTTTCCAAGTTCAACCATTGTAAGGCTTTCTGTGTATTTCTTAATCTCAGCTTCCTCATAGTGCATTATTTTCTGTACTATTCTTATCTCACCTGAGGGACTTTAAACCTTAAATCCATCTAAGTCTGAAAGTTGCCGAGACATGCTTATTAAATGGCCCAATTCTAGCAAGAAAAATAAATCTAGGTAATCTTGTATTTGCTCCCCTTTTCTACTACCGTTATGTTTATGTATGACAGTCTACTGCCAATAGTCTATATTAAAATCCATTCCACTCACCAACCTTTTAACATTTCTTTTCTATTTATTTCTAATTGACAAATCATTTTATATGTATTATATGGAATATGATGTGGTATTTTGATCTATGTATACGTTGTAGAGTCAATCAAATGAATTAACATTCCTATCACCTCATCAACTATTTTTTTTGTGATGAGGACATTAAAAATTTATTCTTTTAGCAATTTTGAAATATACAATATAATTAACTGTGGTTCCCATGCAATGCAATAAATTACTAAAACTTATTATTCCAGTCTAACTGAAACTTTGAAACTTTTGATCCATATTTTTCTCCCTTTCAACAACATTGTGGTTAAGATTAAAGGCAACTAGCAATAGATGGTAAAAGACTCTAGGGTAACAACAACAGTAACCTGGTGGCACCGCTAAGCCTTGAAGTACGGGAGAAGGTAGTTACTGTAACCTGGCCACCAAACAGGACTTGTAATCTTAAGTTTAGGAATGCAACCATTGCCAAGTTGTGGCCTAGAGTGAAGGAGCCATGTAAATAAGTATCCTTATTCTTTCTTCTCTAGTCAGCTTATTTCCTGCTGTTGCTTGAAATTTACAGAGAACCAGAAAGCCTTATAATTATAGTCTGTGTAGGTAAGCTTCCTGAGATACAGAACAGAGTGGAGAAATCAGGAGAGTAGATCTGGAAGAAATGTGAAATATTTTTCATATTCATTTGATCTTCAAAAAAATCTTCAATAAGTACTATATTTGTACTATTTTTAGATGAGGAAACTGAGGCACAGAGGGGTTAAGTCAACTTTTGCAGGGTCACATAGAAAAGTGCTAAAACTAATTGCATGTTTACTTCATTAATTTTTAAACTTTCTTCTTTACTAATACAAATGTTTATGGTTATAAATAATGCTTCCAGTGCATTCTACCCAATTTAATATGTAGTATGTTCACTATGTTTCAGTTGAAAATATGTTCTCATTTTCCTTGTGTTTTTTTATCTCCTTGATTATTTAGAAGTATATTTCTTAATATCCAAATATATGGAGATTTTAATGGTTATATTTTCATTATTGATTTCTTCTAAAATTATTAAGATCAGAAAATGTGATGGTTATACTAGCCCTTTAAAATTTGTTGAGACTTGCTCTACATTTATCTGATGAATTTTGTGATGTTCTCTGTGAGTTTGAAAACAATGTGTATTCTGCGATTGTTGGATCCAGTTATTTATATATTTTTATGTATGTAAAGCTTGTTAAGTGTATCCATTAAATATAAAACTTACTGACGTAACAATAATTTTTGTTTGCTTAGGTTGACTTCTTCCTGCAATTCTCGATTATTGCTATTCATATTTAAAAAGGCTATTATATAAATCAAGACTTAGGATTTGTATATATTTCTGAATTTTTTATTAAATATGTAGTAATATTTTTATCTATAATAATCCATTTTTTTCTTCAAGTCTATTTTGTATGATACCATGAGTGTGACCAGTTTCTTTTGATTGATAAATCTTTTTCCATCATTTTACTTTTAATATTTCTGAATCCTATGTCTTAGATGTATATTTTATAAATTGCTTTTTAAAAAGAAATCTGACAGAATCCAATAAATTAACTATAATCTTTATTTTTTAAATAATTTTTTGCATTTACATTTATTGGAATTACTGATATATTTGAAATTATTTCTATAGTCATAGTTTGTGTTTTTGATTATCTTGCTTCTTCTATGCTTCATTGTTCTATTCTTACCTTCTTTTGGATTATTTTTCTCATTTAAATTTTTCTTCTGTCAGTTTGAAAATTTATGTTTTTAAATGTATTTTTAATGGTTATTCTATCAAATTCAGCATGCATATTTTTTGAAGCCTAAATTTAATCGATATTTTCCATCTCTTTCAAAACAATATAATTTAATGTCTGTAAATCCAATTATTTCTCTTTTAAATATGTTTTATTGTCATGCATTTTAGTTTTATCTTTTCTATCCCAGAATACATGGTTATTGTTTAATGCAGTCAATATATATTTAGATTTATTTAAATATTAACCAATGACTTTCCTAGTTCTAGCTTAGAAATGTTTTACATTCTCAGCTTGAGGTTTTCAGATTAAACAAGTAGCATGAGTTCAAATAAAAACCACGTGGCTTCCTGAATTTTGTTTACAAATTCTCAAAGGAGTTTTCCTTCACAAGGAGCCAAGGGGATTCTCTTTATGGTCAGTTTTTGAGAGGTGGGTGGTTGAATGAATTATTTTAAACTCCCCCTCACCTTTTCACTAAGATTGTAGTGTTTGAGGTCCAGTCCAGTTTATGAGGGAAGGACATTTCATATTCTTTTCCTTTTACTTCCTGGATTTTCCATAAGAATCACTTTCCTTTTGCCTGAGACATATAATTTAGAGGCCATTTTAGCAATGGTCCACTGGTGAGCAAACCCTCAGGTTTTCATTGCATAAAAATATATTGTATTATCTTTTTCTTAAAAGGTATTTTTACTTGATATAGAATTTAGATAAACAATTTTTTTCTCAACACATTGAAAATATTCCACTTGCATCTGGCTTGCATTGGTACCACTGAAAAGTCTGCTGTCAGTATAATTGTTGTTTCTTTAAAGGTAAACCTATTATTTTCTTCTGTTTTAAGATATTCTTTGTTTTATTAGTTGTAGTTTTAAAGTGATTTGATTAGGGAATTTTTTTATTCATCTTGCTTGATAGTTTTCAAAACCTAGACAGTTTAACTGATTAAAATTTTTAGACCTTATTCTCTCCTCCATATCTCTTAACATTTCATTTATGTTTTTCACATCTGTTTTTTTGTGCTGCAGTTTTCAGATCTAACTTATTGTTTAATAAAACTTTATTAAATTCACTATTTGAGTTTCTAGCTTTGTTATATTTTTATTTCCAAAAATTGCTTGGTTACTTTTCAAATATGACTGGCCATTTTTAGTTTCTTGATCTTTATACTATTGATCCTTCCTATTTTAAAAACCATAAACATTTTCTTTATAATTTGAGAGTTTGAATGTTTAAACTGTTTGCCTCTCTGATTCTGTTTTCTTTTTTTTTTTCTAGTATACTTAGTGACATATTTCTGTGTTTTATAATTTTGACTGAGTAAATATTTCTTGGAGCATAAGACCTAGAATAAAGTTAAGTTTATGCAAAGAAGATTTGCATTTTCTTCTACTAGTTCTAGTCTAGAAATGTTTTACATTCTCAGCATGAGGTTTTCAGATTAAATAAGTAGCATAAGTAGCATGAGTTAATGTAAAACCCATGTGAAGCCTGGATTTTGTTTATAAATTCTCAAGGGAGTTCTCATTCAATGGGAGCCAAGGTGTTTTTGTTTGTAGTCTTTTTTTTTTTTGAGAGGTGGGTGGTTGGATGAATTATTTCATGCTCACTCTCACCTTTCCACTGCGATTGTAGTTCTTTGAGGTCCAGTTTTATGAGGGAAGGGCTTTTCATATTCTGTAAGTTAGGAGACCTTGGACTTCCCGCATCCCCATATAATGACTGACAGGTTCCAAAGTCATAAAAACGGAAGTAAAAATGTATCAGAATTTGGCAAATGATCACAAGGTGAAAGTCAACTTTAATGCTTTCTATGTCTTTTTGGGTTTTTGCCTTAACTCGGTATTTCTTATTTTCTTGCCAACTCATGTATAAATTTAAGCTTTTGAAAGACATTTGATTCAACATTTACTTTTCTATTTTTCTAGGAGTTTCATTCAAGGGACTTAGGTTACCATATTCTGGAACATGAGTTGGCAATATCACTGACTAATGGGAAATCTTGATACAAGTATTTTAGAGTGTTGGTAGATGATTTGGTAGTAGGGTAAGGAGGGAATGGACAGCAAGACTATTTGGTGGCAGGGAAATGAGGTGGCTGCTATTCTATATCTACAACCATCCCATTCCCCTTCCTTCTTTCTTCTATTCACAGAGTCCAAATCTCAATACTCTACCAAGATGGGAGCCACAGTATCTACAATTTTAGTCTTTATTTATTATAGATTTAAACACTATAAGCATCACAGAGTTCAAGGAAACTAAATTCTATTCAAGTTTCAGAACCAAGTAATAAATGTTCTTTTTATGATTTATCAATTTCACTGATTAGTAAAATACTGCAATATTTCCATCCAACATTCCATTATTTCTTTTATTATATTCCAAGCCTTATAATACCTTGTGGCCTCACTGTCAATCTTGGGTCTCTTTGGACTAAACTGGCCTTTTTGGAAGCATTTCTACCTCTGATAAGAGATGCCATTTCCAGATATGTGGATTCAGCATAGCTGAATGGAACAGGCAGCCCAGCAGGAGCATCAGCAAACCGTAAAATCCACAATTTTAAAGTGTCAGGATAAGTATTTCATGGACTCATCCTGTTACTCTAAAATCAGATCATCTGGGAACATATATTCCAGCCAAATTTTGACAGGTGCAGCTACTGCCACGGCTCTGCTGTTCTTTCTCTAATCTGCCCATATGCTCTCAGGATTCCTCTGATTCTCTTTGAAATATTCAATCTTCTGCTTTCTTTATCCTCAAATACTCCACTTTGTCCTTTAAGACAAGGTCCACGCAAACAAGTCAAAGCAGAGAGAAGCAGAGCTATTATATGTAATTAGAGCAGTAAAGGCAACCAGTCTAAATAATTTCATCTTCCAAATTGGTTTTCTTGGCTATATTAGTGTCATTGTTTAATATTCTATGCAATTTTTAAAGGATTTTTCTGTCTGTACTTAAGTAAGATAGCTAGTTGTTAGTAAAGGATAAGATGTTGAAATGGATTCATTCATACAAAAGATTTTCATGAGCATCTTGTAAAGGTTAAACACTATTTTTTTCATGGCAATTCACAAAACATTTCCTGTTTTCAAGAGCTTACAAAATGTAATATTTTTAGTGATATCTTTATTAGTATTAAATTTTGACATGAATCATTTTATTGACTTTTTAATAAGGATCAGAAGAAAAAGTTGCCACATTTCTGGTTAAGTTGTGTGCCTTGTAGACTAGACTAGAAGTAGCTCACAAGCTGTATAAAAATAGGAAGTGGACTGGATTTGGCCCATGGGCCAGAATTTGCTAATTTTTGCCTTAGAACACTCAAATAAAAGTGATTTATTATTTTCATTTTTCAGAAAGAACTAGGAGAACTTAGGTCAAAGTAGCAGAGCTTTGAATATATTTCTAGAATTCTTTCTCATATTTCTCAAAACCCTGTGTGGTGCTCCCTTTCTGTGTTGTGCAAGTTTCTAGGAGAGGCAGGGGTAAAAGTTGTAGTGTTGAATGGAAAATTGGGGGAGTTGGGGACTCATGAGGCTGGTACCCACTACCTCCTCCCTGAAAGCACATATGGTTAGCCTGATTCCATTCCTGATTCTGAGAAAAATAATAAAATGGATCAGGTATGTCTCCCACCCCTTTCTCTTCTTAGTCATAGTCCCTTAGGGTCATAGATTCTTCATACTCTTCCTAATATCCTGGGAAACCCATACTCAAGGAGAAATTCAATATAGTTCTACTACATTGTTAATGAATGATGAGGCTACAGATGTTATCCTTACCAAGGATTTGCATTTTGACTGGGGGAAATGCCCTATGCCAAAATATTTAATATCTTCTTACTATTTCAGTCATCTGTGAATAATACAGATGAATATAATATTTTTGAGGTTCTGACAAACAGATGTCCATTTTCCTATCTGTCCATGAAGCTGACTTTAAGTCAACGTTTCTGAATTTTAAAGTATTACTCAGTTTACTGTTAGTCTTACCAGTCTTACAAGTGTCTTTTATTTTTTAATCACTAAAAGAGGAAGATAGGGACTAAATATTTTTATATGTAAATGTTTAAATGAAATAATATTTTATGTTTTAATATGCATCATATTTGCTAGGTAGTTTTATACCACAGTGCAGTAAATTAGTATTTGTGAAGTATTCATAAGCTTTATAGAAGTGCAGCCAAAAAGACAGCAGTATCAATGATTCACACAATATAGAGAAATATGGCCTAGACATTTTGTAACCTTTTCTTTCAGTGTCAAGAGCAGATTCTACATGAAAATATGTTGGCAGAGAATAGTATGCATACACACAGGCACTTGTGTGTGTAAAAAAAAAAAAAAGTGTATCCGTTTTTGGTAACAGGCTACCCTAAGACCTAGTGACTAAGGTAACAGCCATTCATATGCTGATTATGCTGTGATTTGGGCTGTGTTCAGCTAGTGGTTCTTCTGTTGATATTTCCTGTAGTCATTCCTGTGTCTATAGTCCTCTTATGGTTCAACTGGAGTTGGATAGTCCACAATAACATTACTTACATGTCTGAGAGTTATCTGTGAATACTGGCCACTGTGCCTGGGTTTTCCTCCATGTAATTTCTCCAGCAGAATACTACCAAGATTATGGTAGTATTCCAAAAGAACATCCCCCTGAATGTGTTAGCATCTTTCAAGCCTCTATTTGTGTAATATTTGCTTACGTACTACTACCAAAGCAAGGCATGCTCCACACTTAGAGCCACTGTGAGAGAGAACTACACAAAGATGTGGATACAAGAAGATGTGACACACTGGGATTATTATGGCCAGAAGATCCCTATCTAAAATAGTTTGTTGAAAGTTGATTTATTTTTTTACCATCAAAGAACAAATACATTCATAATCTATATTACATAACTCTATATAGCTGATTTCAAATACTACTATGTTTAATATTCTGTGTTAGAACAATTTAAACAATTTCAATTGTTTTTATAAAATGTTGTGACCTTGCATGGGGGTGGGAGAACATGCAGTGAAGCTACATTTCAGTTCAGAGGCAATACCAGCAATGCTTTATAGTACTTAAGAGAATTTCAGTTAAAAACATAGACTTTAATTGCCAACACTCCTATTTGTTATCTTGGGCAAATTCTAAACCTATGTAAGTCTCAATTTCCTCAACTAAAGTAGTTGATAATAAGAGTGTGGAGGACATTATGGATTGCATGAAAATGTTTCTCCCAGTGACTGTCTCATATTAAACCATGAAAAATATGATCTCCTACTATTAAACAGAAGTACAGAAAATTTTCTCTGTGTACTCTTCCTAGATATTTCAACGACTCTTTATCTAAATATTAGCTAGCTCAGCCTTTTCCTTACTAATTTAAAACTCAGTGAAATATTGTGATATATTATGTGGAGTTATCACTACCACAAAAGGGAACAGACAGTATTCCCAGTTGACCTCATCTTCAACTGGATCTTCTGGCTTGAATACACTTCACTTTCCTTCTGAAATGAATACATTCAGTCCCTCCTGAGATAACTTTATATTAATTGGGAATCAAAAAAAGTTTGTAGTTATTTGTGCATTTCTATTTCTATCTATCCTACCTTTTGTAAAGCCTAAGGTGGCAGATTTAGTGAAAAACAACTGAGTATTTGAGATCAGAGAGATCTACATGGAAATTTCACCTCTGTCACTTACAACTGCATGACTCATAGTTTCAATTTTTCATCTGTAAAATGGATGGTTGTGAGAATTCAAAGAAATAATGTTTGCAAATTGTCCAGCACATATAGACAGGCTGAATAAACAGGAGCCCTTGTAATAAATATAAAGGTAGTTTTGCAGGATGATATGGATTTATTGTCTAATCACAGTCTAAAACACAAGCATTATGACATCTTGGTATATAAGAATATTTCTGCTGCCAAAGCTATCACTGTAAATTTTAATCAAACATCCCAGATAACTGTGATTACTTTGCATTTCTATGTCAAGATTGCCTTAGGACATATCCAAGAGCAAATAGCCTACTGTCTGATGGAAATATGGAAACAGACTTTGGAACACTAGCATGCAACTAGCTCACCATGACTGTTTCTGAAACACTGCAAAGCTACTTCAAAAACCATAAAAGACAGAAGGAAACACCAGGGAATATTTATGGAAAATAATCAAGAGAAGATAAATTAATTAGCTTTAGAAACTTCCTATAATAATTTTCAACTTATATGCCTTTCCTAATGAATATATTATTTTTAGAATTTCAAGAAAAGCTATATATAGTAAGACAAATATCTGAGCACAAATTGAACAAAACCTCATATTTTCCCCCACCCCAAATACATGATCTGATTATGTTTAGCCTATTTTCAAGTGACATTAACTCTTTAAAGCCTTCAGGTTACTATTTAGTAAACAATATCTTCATTTCAGTTAATGGTATCTTAGTAGACCAGTAGCATTCAAGATCTTTCAAGAAATATCAGGATTTTGGAGGGCTATGATATATTGGGGATTGAAAGACAAAATATCTACCCAACCAATTCGTTTCAGGTTTCTTGGTTCCCTTTATTTCCAAGGTAGCTGACCTAGGAATGCAGCCTGAAGAAATCAGCACCTCCTAGATACACAATGAACAGAAGGGCTCAGAAGAAATATGAGAACAAATAGGTAAACTAAGGACTGGCATAAGAGACCAGATCCCTAGAGTCTTATATTCTACCACAAGAAGATAGATAGATAGATGATCAACAGTAAACTTACTAATTAAATTATTACATAGCATGTTAGAACACTGCATGCAATAGTAAACTAAAAAGGAAAGGCAGGCAAGGTGGATCTAGAATGCTGGGTGGCAAGAAGGGGGAAGGTTGCAAAATTAAATAGAATGATCAAGGTAGGCTTTATTGAGAAGGCAAGCAAAGACTTAAAGGAGGCGAGGAAACCAACTAAGTAGGTATCTAAGGGCAGAGAGATCCAGAGAGAAGGAGCAGTAAGTACAAAGTCCCTAAGGAGAACTGTGCTTAGCAAGTTCAATGATCAGCAGGGAGGCCAGTGTGGCTGGAGCAGAGTGACTGAGGAGCTAGCTGGTGGTAAAAGAAAGGGTCAGATGGCCAGCAGGGAGCTGTGCCATGTAGAGTTTATGGGCCATTCTAAAGGTTTGGATTTTACTCTGTGTGAGGTTTTACTCTGTTGCAATGTTTTGAAGAAAGTCACAGGGCAGAACTTAGGTTTCTAAAAGATCAATCCATCTGCTGAATTGGAAAAGAAATCATGGTGATGATGTAAGGGAAATAAGGGTAGAAGCCCGTAAACCAGTTAGGAAGCATTGACAGTCATCCTGGCGAGAGATGGTGATTCAGTCCAGGATACTAATAGTTAGATGGTCAGAACTATTGTACCCTGAATACATTTTGAATGTAGAGCCATCAGGAATTTTTGATGGAAACCATCAAGGACTTCTTGGCATGTCAACCTCATTTTAGTGTTGTCCATCACTGACTCCAAGTTTCTAATAATCAGCTGAGAAAACAGTTATAATCCTTCCCAGCTGCTCAAGGCAGTACACTGAAAAATTCTTTGATGTATTTGACCTTACAAGTGTGCTAGACTGAGGCAGAAGAGGCTTGAATATTGACTTCCCCTTGTAAGATAACTCCCCAGGTAAGACATGATTCCAAGCAATGGAGGAAGAAATTCGTCAGAAAATGAAGTAGTGGATATGTCAGCTGACAAGGCAGGGACACAGAGGTGTGAGTAAGAGGCTAGAATTTAAAGTATTTTTTGTCTTCTGAGGCATTTTATTTATACCTGTTCCAATTTATAGGGTCTTTTTCTTCATCAATACTATAAGTTTTATGTAAAAGGAAGTGGTGAAGCTATAACTTCCATGGACATAATTCAACAAATTACTGCTGGATGCAGTGGCTTATGCATTTTGGGAGGCCAAGGCAGGAGGATCACTTGAGTCTAGGAGTTTGAGACAAGCCCAGGCAACATAGCAAGACTCCATCTCTACAAAAAAACAAAAACAAAAACAAAAACCCACTTTGGGAGGCCGAGACAGGTGGTTCACGAGGTCAGGAGATCGAGACCATCCTGGCTAACACTGTGAAACTCCGTCTCTACTAAAAAATACAAAAAACCTAGCCGGGCAAGGTGGGTGCCTGTAGTCCCAGCTACTCGGGAGGCTGAGGCAGGAGAATGGCGTAAACCCAGGAGGCGGAGCTTGCAGTGAGCTGAGATCCAGCCACTGCACTCTAGCCTGGGTGACAGAGTGAGACTCTGCCTAAAAAAAAAAAAAAAAAATTAACTGGACATGGTGGCATGCACCTGTAGTCTCAGCTACTTAGGAGGCTGGGGTGAGAGGATCACTTGAGCCTAGGTGGTTGAGTCTGCAGTAAGCCATGATCATGCCACTGCATTCCAACCTGGACAACATAGTGAGACCCTGTCTTAAAAAACAAAAGAAAAAAAACCCATGCACATTACTTGCCCACACCCAAAGTTTGGACTTTTTGCCACCTCTTCCCTGAAGTTTAACAGTGAAGCAATTCTTTAGTACCTTCAGAGAAAGCCTCTGGGTATCAGTTTGTTCTTTAAGCCCAACATTTGAGGATATGAGCTTATCATGTCTTCTCTTATCTACTTAATGCCACTGAAAGAAGCACCACCCCAGGTCTTCATGTTTTCATATTTTCTCTGTTGCAGTGTGGCCTTCTACATCTTGCCTTCAATACTGAGGCCCCTCCTTAGGACCAATTTTTGTTTTTCAGGTTTTCTAGTCACAAGCAACAAAACTAAACCAAATTTAAGCTGAAAATGAGTTGACTGGAAGATAAATTATAGAAGCAATGGAAATGCTGAAGAATTAAGCTTAGAAATGGTAACAGGTAAGGCCACTTGCAGTGGTAAACAGCCTAGATCAGGCCTTAGAACAGCCTGAGTCCTAATTGAGGCTTCCCAGTCTCTATCTGCTTATTGGAGGTGACATAGTTTTGGTCTAGGCCTCCACCATAGATTCCAGCCAAATGTTTGCATTACTCCTGCAGGACTTCTAGGCCCTAGTAGAAACATCCAATTGACTGATCTCAGGTCATGTATTTTTGACTTGGCTCTCTGAGGGCGAGGAGGGAGTTTGAGGGCCCTTCAGCCTATGCAATCAGAGCCCTCACAACATATGATGAGGGATTTTCTCTAACCAGAAAACTTGGGGGTGTAGAGTAGGAAAACATGATAATAAAATAATGCAACTAGAAACATTTAAAAGGAAAAACATTTGTATAGAAATGCATAATGATTTGCACCTGTCTTGTATTTGGCCTAATGGACTCACTCCATGCTCTATCTTCAGATACTTTTCTACTGAAAATGTTATTACTGTTGACTTAGAAATTGTTTTATGCACTGAATGTTTATGTCTCCCCAAATTTTTATGCACTGAATGTTTATGTCTCCCCAAAATTCATATGTTGGGATTTCATATGAAATCCCAATCCCCATTGTGATGGTATTAGGAGGTAGAGAGGTAATTTGGTCATGGATCTGGAGTCCTCTTGAATAGGTTTAGTCCCCTTAAAACAGACACCCCAGAGAACTCTCTAGTCCTCTTCCTACCATGTGAAGTTACAACAAGATGATGGCAGTCCTGCAGCCTGGAAGAGAGCCTTCACCAGAAACCGACCATGCTGGCACCCTGATATGAGACATCTGGCCTTCAGATCATTGGGAAATAACTTTCTATTGTTTATAAGTCACCCAGTCTATGGTACTTTGTTATAACAGCTGAACTAAGACAGAAATTTTGTAAAAATTAATTTTTATAAATCACAATCATCTTTTCCCCCTTTCTTGCTTAATTTTCATTACTTCCAAGTGCATAAACATCTATATTTTTCTTTTTCTCTCCTTTTTGGCTTCTTATTGACTTTCTATCATGTTTCTAAATACTTTATCTAAAACATCATGTAGATATAGTTTTCTTTTCTTTTCCTATCACAAAAAAAAAAAAATGCACTGGTGAGAACGTAAGTGAAGTCATGTATGATTTATTTATTTATTTATTTATTTTTGAGATAGAGTCTTGCCCTGTCACCCAGGCTGGAGAGCAATGGCACGATTTCGGCTCACTGCAACCACCACCTCTGGAGTTCAAACAATTCTTCTGCCTCAGCCTCCTGAGTAGCTGGGATTACAGGTACCCACCACCATG
>NW_012114644.1:3563571-3567549 GCF_000951035.1 Colobus angolensis palliatus | reverse complement strand
AAACTCCTGACCTCATGATCTGCCCGCCTCAACCTCCCAAAGTGCTGGGATTACAGGCATGAGCCACCGCGCCTGGCCGTAAGTTTTATTTTGAATCTTACTTCTTCACCAATTCCTCTACCCAACCCCCTTAGCTTTAACACCATCACTTTTAACTCTTTAGCCCTCCCAGGTGTCCAGGAGGTTCCGTGTGTGCTGTAGACAGCAATGAACCTCAGAAAGGCTGTGCAGTACAATGACTCCGAATGTGTTATCTGGAGTCAAACTACTGCTATCAATTGTAGAATGTAATAAAAATACCTTCTTCATCTTATTGTTAAGAAGCTTACATGAGTTATTGCTTGTTATGTGTTTAGAACAGTGTCTGTAACATAGTAAACACAGTATAGGTGTACAGCTCTTATTATTAAATAGTGTTTTCTGTATCAAACCGTATCTGTTCCTTGCGCCATTATTCTAGGGCCTTTTGTATAATTTCTAAAGTATTAAGATGATGAAAGTAGCATAATATGTTCATGGATCTAAATGGTTTAAGATCTTATTCCAATCCAGGCAATGTATCTCTATTTCAACATGAGAGCTATAATGCCGTTTAACCAAAAGAGATGTGCATATTTTTTGCTACACTGGTAAAGATATTTTTTAAGAAAATGGGCCTTTGAGGTTTTTGATACTCAGTTGAGGTGACCACTCCACATTTAATGTCTAGAGTTTTTTTTTTCTCATTAGATCTTTCAGTCAGCTATTTTTCCTACCCCCAGATGGCAACATTTTATTTTGAAAGTTTTTAAACATACAACGAAGTTGAACAATTTTATAGTGAATACCCTTATTCCTACCATTCCTACTATAGAGTCTTATAATTTACACTGTCATTTTTTTCCTTTCCTACTACAAATAATAGTGTGCAGTATGTACATCACTAGATTTAGTTGTAGTGGGGAAGGAAGCAAAGAACACAGGCTTCACCTTCAGAGACCCACATCTGAGTCCCTTTTCTTGGCTTCCAGTGGTATTCCTTGGGTTAATTTCTTAACCTGCTAGAATTTAATCTCCTTGTCTGTAGAATGCGAGCAATAATATTGACTTTAAATTGTTGCTGTGATGATTTAGCTTAACCGCATAATAGACACTTGGCAAATGTTATCTCTCTTCTCTTTTTGTATTTTTGCATTATTTATTGTAGTCATGTTGGAAATAATTACACTCTGGATCCATGGCCTTTCTTTAGTGTTTTCCGTCTACCACATTCATAAAACAATTGACACAACTGATTCAAACAAGCGCGTGGGAAACTAGATTTTGTGGTAACTTACTGTGGGTCGATTCATTTTGATTGTATACTTTGATGACCTTCATGTATTCTGTTTAGCCTTTTGGATCCGTCTCTGCCATTTTAAGTAAGAATATTTTATTGAGATAGTAATGTCTTTAAACACCTCTATTTTATTTTCTTGGCTTGCAATTGACATTTCTTTTTTTGCTTCAATGTTTGAATCATATTACCTTTTAACATACTAAGTTTTGGTATATTCGTTCTTTGTAACCTTTTCCAAATCTTATTTTTTTTTCTGCTTAAATATTTTTCTCTCATTTCTACATGTGTAATATGAGCTTGACATTTCTTGAATGCCTATTTTCCTCCAATTCCGATTGCTCATTTTTGTTCCATCAATTCTTTGCAATGTTTCTTGATCTTATTTCTGATTTTTACAATTAGTAAACATTTAAGCTACTTTTCCTCTTGGCTCCTTTTTCCATTTGAAAAGACACAGGCATTTCTTTCATCAATCAAGCTAATCCTTATGCATTTTCATATGTTTTTCTTCTTGATTTTGTGGCACTTGGTGCCATTCTTTTTTTTCCAACTCCTCCCATGTTTTCAAACTACATTATCGAAATATGCTTATATTCACGAAAGTGCTTTCCTCCTTTTTAGTTCTTTATTTGGATTGCATTTGTATGCTCCTCATTTACCCAGTCTAGTGTTAACCTTGACTAATCTACCTTAAATTTTATTTTTTCTCTATAAAACCACATTTCAGAAACAAACAATTGAATTTAAACAACTGTTCGGTAAGGTATCATTATTAATAAGTTGTTATTTTCAATTTAACTTTTAATAAGTTCCTTTAAAAATGACTTGCTGTTTGGTGAGTTCTAATTCATATGGTAGCTTATACTTTCACTTTTCCTTATATACCTTATAAACATTTTAATAGTACCCAGTGATAGGTGTTTGGCTTGTACTTTTCAACCAAATAAGTATAGTTAACATTTCAATTATTTGACATCATTAATTATAAGAAACACCTGTGAATCCAATAGTAGTTAATAAAACCCCAAGTTTGAGAAATGCAAAAAACATTCTATAAGATGTAAAGACAAAAACCTACTATGTCCAACAAAGCCCTCTCACACTAGTATCTATATGGAACCCCATTATGTTCCTTGAGGTAAAACCCACAATGGTTGTGGGTGGGTAGGGTCCTAAGACTATGGTCAGAAGGGATTTCTCACTTTCACACTAATCTGCACTAAACTTCCAGTAATTAGTAAAAAAAAAATTACCACTTAAGTATCCTTACCAGTTTATGGTCCAGTGGATTGTGTTTCATGTAAAAAGATCTTGTTGCCATTCTCTATATTCACCCATCTCTCCAGATTTCAGGGGTAGCAGTTTGCCCCACAGCCTCAATTCTCTGCTAGGTGCAGAAAAGTCATCAACTTTTGAGTTCATCCAGCCTCTTTTCTTGTTATAAAGTTTGGAGTGCTCACTTCTAAGCTTTCTGCATGTTGAACCTGAAACGGGAAGTCCAGGATGCTTTCCAACCAAGATGCTAGAAGGGGACAGCTATATGAAACAGAAACCCTGATCCATACCTTGCACCAATTTCAAAAATCAACTAAAAGTGTATCATAGACCTCAATGTAAAACCTAAAACTATAAAACTTCTGGAAGAAGTATAGGAGAAAATCTTTGTGACATCAGGTCAGGCAAAGTTTTCTTAGACATGACATCAAAAACACGGTCCATAAAAGAAAATTAGATCAATTTCACTTTATTAAATAGAAAAAAACCTTTTCTTCTTAAGACGTATGCAGTTTAGAAAAATCAAGACAAGCCATAGCCTGAGTAAAATATTTTCAAATCACATATTTTATAAATGACTAGTATCCAGATATAAGAACTCTCAAAATACAATAATAAAAAATTGAACTAGCCGACTTACACCAAAAAGAGATGCAGATGGCAAATAAGCACATACAACAATTCTAAATATGATTTGTTATCAACAAAATGCAATTTAAATTCACAACAAGATGTCACTACATACCTTCTAGAATGGTTAAAATACAAAGAGAAAACTGGCAGTACAAAGTGCTGGCTGAGATACAGGGCAACTGGAGCTCCTGTACATTGCTGATGGGAATACAAAATAGTACAGCTACTGTGGAGAACACTTGGAGATTTTTTATGAAGTTAAATGTATGCTCATCATAATGTTCAGCATTCCCACTCTTAGGTAATTAATTCAAGAGAAATTACAAAAATATACACTAATGTTTATAGCAGCTTTATTTGTAATGGCCCCAAACAGGAAACAACCCAAATATCCTTCAGCTGGTGGATGGATACACAAACTGCAGTCCATTCATAAAATGGAATGCTACTTAGCAATGAAATAAAATGGACTATAGATACATGTAGTGATATGAATGAATCTCAAACTTTTTTAGAACTGGATTATTTTATGCAACATAATCAACATTTTTGATAAATGAAATCATTATTTTGAATGATTCTGTTTGTAACAGTGGGACAGAATCAGATCAGTTGTTGTCACGTAACGGGAGTAGAAGAGGAATTTTTTTTTTTTTAATACTTTAAGTTCTAGGGTACATGTGCATAACGTGCAGGTTTGTTACATATGTATACTTGTGCCATGTTGGTGTGCTGCACCCATCAACTCATCA
>NW_012114644.1:3560463-3560906 GCF_000951035.1 Colobus angolensis palliatus | reverse complement strand
ACCATTATGTAATGGCCTTCTTTGTCTCTTTTGATCTTTGATGGTTTAAAGTCTGTTTTATCAGAGATTAGTATTGCAACCCCTGCTTTTTTTTTGTTCTCCATTGGCTTGGTAGGTCTTCCTCCATCCTTTTATTTTGAGCCTATGTTTGTCTCTGCATGTGAGATGTGTCTCCTGAGTACAGCAGACTGATGGGTCTTGAATCTTTATCCAGTTTGCCAGTCTGTGTCTTTTAATTGGAGGATTTAGTGCATTTACATTTAAGGTTAATATTTTTATGTGTGAACTTGATCCTGCCATTATGATATTAACTGGTTATTTTGCTCGTTATTTGATGCAGTTTCTTCCTAGCCTTGGTGGGCTTTACATTTTGGCATGTTTTTGCAATGGCTGGTACTGGTTGTTCCTTTCCATGTTTAGGGCTTCCTTCAGGGTCTCTTGTA
>NW_012114644.1:3535442-3559442 GCF_000951035.1 Colobus angolensis palliatus | reverse complement strand
GGACCCACTTGAGCAGGCAGTCTGTCCCTTCTCAGATCTCAACCTCCGTGTGGGGAGATCCACTGCTCTCTTCAAAGCTGTCAGACAGAGTCGCTTGCATGTGCAGAGGTTCCTGCTGCTTTTTTTGTTGGTGTTTTTTCGCTGTGCCCTGTCCCCAGAGGTGGAGTCTACAGACACAGGCAGGTTTCCTTGAGCTGCTGTGAGCTTCACCCAGTTTGAGCTTCCCAGAGGCTTTGTTTACATACTTAAGCCCCAGCAATGGCGGGCGCCCCTCCCCCAGCCTTGCTGCTGCCTTGTGGTTAGATTGCAGACTGCTGTGCTAGCAATGAGGGAGGCTCCGTGGCCATGGGACCCTCCCGGCCAGGTGTGGTATACACTATCCTGGTGTGCCCGTTTGCTCAAAGCGCAGTGTTGGGGTGGGAGTCAACTGATTTTCCAGGTCTTGTGTGTCTCAGTTCCCCTGGCTAGGAAAAGGGACTCCCTTCCCCCTTGCGCTTCCCAGGTGAGGCAATGCCTCGCCCTGTTTCAGCTCTCGCTGGTCAGGCTGCAGCAGCTGACCAGCACCGATTGTCCGGCACTCCCTAGTACCTCAGGTGAAAATGCAGAAATCACCGGTCTTCTGTGTCACTCACGCTGGGAGTTGGAGACTGGAGCTGTGCCTCTTCGGCCATCTTGCTCCGAGGAGGAATTTAACTACAAAGAGGCATGAGAAGATTTTATGAGGTGATGGGCCTGTTTTGTATGTTGGTTTGGTGAGGGTTACACAATTCTATGCATTTATTGGGATTCATAGAACTGACAGTAGAAATGTATAATTAAAAAGTGTACATTTTAAATAAATTATATTTTAATAAACGTGACTGAGAAAAATCAATAGACTATAATCTTTTAATTTATAAGAATCTATAAATTAAAAATTAAACTATAAAATTAAAATCAAGAAGTAGCAAAAAACATAAGTATCAAATACACATCATTTCCTACTTCTCATCCTAATTTTCTATTTTCTTTAGGGCAAAATATTTGGTACAAGTAATTCATGAGAATTTCTCTCCCTTTTCTAACCTTCATATTTAAGATATAATATTTATTAAAGAACTATTAGTATAGCATTTTGTAAAACTCTTTTTTATTTAGATTATCAGTATCTTTTAATGTATGTCATCTGCTATATTTTATTGAATCTGAACAATATAATGATGGCCCTACATGATTCTCAAGGCTTATAATTTTAAATTAGCCATAAAACTGGAGATGCCTTACTCCGTATGCTCACTGTCTGCTCTTTTGAGAATGTACATCCACTTCTTTTGCCTCTACTATTTTATTCATGAAGCATAGCTTTACATGTAGAATCTTTCAATCGTGGCTGTTACCTAAGGATCTGGAAAGGCACTGTAGAAACTGGTTGGGCTTTTAACATTTAATTATTAGACTCTCAAAAGTTGTCATCCACTGGTATATCTTTCTTTAAGAAAAGAAAAATACATGTATCTGTTTAGTAGTTAAAGTTTTATCAGTTGATTTTTGAGAGCTTTGATCATTGAACAATTCCTCACCTATAGGTTTTGATGTAAAGAGTGACTGATTATCCTTACAATGTACTTGATCAGTTCTCATGAGTTTTCTATCATGGGAGAGAGGCTGGCAGTAAACAAGCTAGAGTAATTTATTAATCGAATCAAGTTTTTACAGTCCCATTGTATTAGTTTTTAGTACAATAAACTGAGCAATTTAAATAACAGAAATTTGTTGGCTCATAGTTCTGGAGGGTAGAAGTCCAAGATCAGGGTTGGCAGGGCCACACTCCCTCTGAAGGCATGAGGGAAGAATTAGTACGGTGCCTCTTTCCTAGCCCCTTGGTTTGTGGCAGCAGGACTCTGATCTTCACATAGTGGGCTCCCGGTATGCGTGTGCATTCAAGTCTCCACTTTTTACAATGATACCAGATATACCTTACTCAAGTAATACTTCACTTTAAATATATCTGCAAAGATCCTACTAGCAAATAAGGTCACATTCTAAGGTGCTGGGAGTTAGCACTTCAACATATGAATTTCATGGCAGAACTCAATCCATGACATCTGTATTTACATATGTGAATTGATGTTTGATGCCAGAGATAGAGGCTTCAACAAAGGCCAGTCACCTTTTCTGACATGATTTCTATAGCATGGCTGCATACCACTTTAAAAACTAAGGAAAGAACATTAGAAGCAGACCACCCCACTGATTATAGTATTTAGAGGAAGTCTTCACACTTATTTTGTGATTTTATCCACTTAAAAAATAAAACCCTTTGATTTTTGTCACTCATATATTTCTGTTTCTTTTTTAATTAAGCTGCGGGTTTTATTTTTTTATTTTTATTTATTTGTTTATTTATTTATTTATTTATTTATTTATTTATTTTATTGCACTATCACCAGGCTGGAGTGCAGTGGTGCCATCTCGGCTCACTGCCACCTCACCTCCCAGGTTCAAGTGATTCTTCTTGCCTCAGTCTCCCAAGTAGCTGGGATTACAGGTGCCCACCACAATGCCTGGCTGATTTTCTTGTATTTTTAGTACAGACAGGGTTTCACTATGTTGACCAGGTTGATCTTGAACTCCTGACCTCGTGATCAACCTGCCTCAGCCTCCCAAAGTGCTGGGATTACAGGTGTGAGCCACCGTTCCTGACCACTGTTCTTTAAGCAATTAAGGACAGATGTTTATCATGAAAGATTATCAGCCAATAATATATTTCAACTTTTTCTTTATTCCAATGAAATGATAAAAAAGGATGAATTTATACCTTTAGAAGAGTATTCTGTAATAAAATAGTTTACTTTGTCCAAACCCTTTATCCTGCCATGCGGTTATTATTAGTAGCTTCTGATCCTTAACTACTTTCTCTTGTTTTCACAGCATGTTGTAGCCATGGTCCTTAATTGCAAGAATTTGATAAAAACACATAGGAAAATAAATTTAGGAAATCTCACTTGCTAGATATAAAATGTCAGCCAAACTTCTGCACTCCTGCTTTGGTTGGCATTGTACTTTATTTCACTGCTTTATTTTCCTTTGCTTTATATATTCTTAAATCTAGTAGACATTATTTTCTCTTTATTCTCCTTGAATATAATATTTACAAATGCCATTGTTTCTCTACTCATTTTTCTTTACTCTGAACAATTAGTTTAAAAAAATATTGTCTTTGTTTTCTGAACACGTATGTTGCAATTATCTGCACGTCTTTCTTTTCTTTTTCTTTCAAAGTTTTGAAATCAGCAGGAAAACCGAACACTGCTTTTGGTGGCATTGTAACTTCATAGACAGGAATGAGTACTCTCCATGTTAGATCAAAACTGAGGGTTCAGGTAAGCTATTCTCAGAAGCTAGACACAAACAGGATCTTTTGCTGTTTCAGGTCTGGCCCTCAGGCAGCCAGAAAGTCACTGAAGTTCATTCAACTGAAATAGAAACCTCTCTGGGGAGTCACTGCTACTGACATTCAATTAGGTCATTCAGGGTGACCCCCCCCAGCAAAGGGAAGCTTTGTATTGCTTCTCTGTAAAACAGAAAAAGCAAATGAAAGCGAGTCCGCTTGAGGATTCTGAGGTTTTTAATCAAAGACCAAAATTGGTTTCTAGTCTTCTGGAGAACAAGAACCAGGCAATTTTTAATCTGATATGCTACCTAGTCTATTGTACTGTGAGCATTCTGTAAGGACCAGATCAAAAAATTAACCATTGCTACTTGAATTCATATCCTTCAGCATTATTGACTGCCTCGTTCACATAAATCTTGTAGAAATCTACCATGGAGTTCTTTATTCAAGATCCTTACTAGCTTATGTATTGTTGTTTCTCTGCCAAGAAAGTGTTAATGAAGACTTCCTATAGTCATGAAGAAGAGGTAGTGTTCCTACTCTCAAGAGGATATTACTGAAGTGATCAAAAATGTATGTTGAGGTTGGTGGAACAGGTTTTCAGATCATGCTTTTGGGAACACAATGACTCCATGGAGATTTTTCAAGATAGTGAAACGGCAAAGTACTTTCTACCTAACAATTAAGATTTTAGTTACCTAAGTACTCATTCAGCATTTTATGATTTTATAATTAATTTTTATACATAACTTACCATTTTATATAATGGGATTCTGTATATGATTTGAAAAAAACAGCTGTTAAGATTATTTCAAACCACTTGGGTAGTGGAAGGGCAGGATGTCAGCAGGGTTCTGGTGTCAGCCATTTCCTCATCAGCTAAATAACCTCAGGTAAGTCCTTTCAGTTCTTATTACTGAAAGGTTAGGTTCAGAAATGGGCCTAAGTTACTGAGAACAGTGATTTAGAAGAAAGAAGGAAATGTGTAGGCAATAATACAAATGTTTATATCATATATATGCTTTAATATTTTGGTTATTACAACAAAAAGTGAGTAGAGGTGAGAAAAAAGTCTTCTAAACTTTTTTTGTAAAAGAGGTTGAACTCTGAACTTTCCCAACTGTATTGTGAGTTCCCTGAAGCATTTCTTTATTATTTGTATTACTTTATCTCTTTATTGTATGCTGGTTCCCCATACGTGGCACATTGTAAGCATTCCACAACCTCTTATTTAATGAGTAACTGAATGAATTGGTGAATGAGCCAATGAAAGACAAGCTCACCATCTTATCTCTAAGACGCTCCCATATTCTATTTTATTTTGTCAAATCAGTCATCAACAACCTGACTTTGGACAACATGGCTAATGTGAAAATGAAAGAGCTACACTGCAGTTTAGCTGAAGGCAGATTTTTTTCTTTCCTGTTAGAAAGTTGAAAATTCTGTTCTTTCTCTGTCCTGAATTTTGAGCAGCAATGACCTACTATATACATGAAGTAGCAAGTAGGCCAGCAGATACTACCCTTTTATCATGAATCATAAAAGTGGACAGTTTGGATTTTTGACATTTAGTTTAGGCTTTGTGACAGAACTCCATCTCTAGCTTTCTACATGACATGTGGAAGAAAATTTAGTACATCAAAGTCCCATATGTACTTGATTCCTTGCTGCATGTGATGTGCAGTAAAAAATGGCTGAAGAAATTCTTTTTACTAGACATAGAGACAAAATTACAAATACAGACATAGTGAATGATACAAGTATGTGACTTCCAAAATGATACATGTTATATCAAGAGCCAGGGTCAAAAATATAGATGGACACCTTTATATAATGTAAGTGATCACGTTTTCCATAATTTTTGGCCAGGAGCCCAAAGGCTTAGAAATACATGAATAGCTTCTGACAATATCATTAACATTTAACTTTCCATTTAATGTCTCTTTAACAGAACACTGTGTATAAGATGGTTATATAAAAATGGGGCAAGATACAGGCTTAGTCCTCAAGAAGCTTATGAATCAATAGTGAGGTAAAGGTAAGAACACAAATAATTGTAATAAAAAAGTAAGAAAAGTACATTTTTTTTGTAATTTTAAGTCTAGGGGTACATGTGTAGGTTTGTTATATAGCTAAACTACGTGTTGTGGGGATTTGGTATGTAGATTATTTCATCACCCAGGTAATGAGAATGGTACTTAATAGGTATTTTTTGGATCCTCTCTCTCCTCCCATCCTCCACCCTCAAGAAGGTCCTGGTTGTCTATCGTTCCCCTCTTTGTGTTCATGTGTTCTTGTTGTTTAGTTCCCACTTACAATTGAGAACATATAGCATTTGGTATTTTGTTCCTATGTTAGTTAGCTTAGGATATTCCAGCTGCATCCATGTTGCTGCAAAGGACATGATCCCATTGTTTTTTTGGCTGTGTAGTATTTCATGGCGTATATGTACCACATTTTCTTTATCCAGGCTACCACTGATGGGCATTTAGGTTGATTCCATGTCTTTGCTATTGGGAATATTGCCACAATAAACATATGTGTGCATGTGTCTTTATGGTAGAGTGAATTATATTTCTTTGGCTATATACCCAGTAATGGGATTGCTGGGTTGAATGGTATTTCTGTTTTTATTTCTTTGAGAAATTGCCACACTGCTTTCCACAGAGGCTGAACTAATTTAGACTCCCATCAGAGAAATTTGCTTTTAACTGCAACCTTATCAGCATCTGTTATTTTTTGACATTTCAGTAATGGCCATTCTGACTGGTGTGAGATGGCATCTCATTGTGGTTTTCATTTGCACATCCTCTAATGATTAGTGATGTTGAGCATTTTTTCATATGCTTGATGGCCACAAGTATGTCATCTTTTGAAAAGTGCCTGTCTCTGCCCTCTGCCTACTTTTTAATGGAGTTGTTTGTTTTTTCCTTGTAAATTTGTTTAAGGTCCTTATAGATTCTGGATATTAAACCTTTGTCAGGTACATAGTTTGCAGATATTTTGTTCCATTCTGTAGGTTGTCTCTTTACTCTGTTGATAGTTTCTTCTGCTGTGCAGAAGCTCTTTAATTTAATTAGGTCCCATTTATCAATTTTGGCTTTTGTTGCAATTGCTTTTGACATCTTCATCATAAAATATTTGCCAGGTCCTATGTCCAGAATGGTATTTCCTAGGTTTTCTTCCAGAGTTTTTATAGTTTTAGGTTTTACATTTAAATCTTTAATCCATCTTGAGTTGATTATTGTACAGGATGTAAGGAAGGGGTCCAATTCAATCTTCTGCATATGGCTAGCCAGTTATCCCAGCACCATTTATTGAATAGGGAGTCTTTTTTCCATTGCTTTTCTTTGTCAGCTTTGTTAAAGATTAGATGATTATAGGTGTGTGGCATTATTTCTGGGTTCTCTATTTGTTCCGTTGGTATATATGTCTGTTTTTGTACCAAACTAGTTAAATTAATTGAGATTTGAAAAAAGGATGGCATTAAGATGGGCATAAGGGATGGGATTTTGATTGGTGAGAAGTACAGGGGTGGAAGAACAAAGAGTGTGAGCAAAGCTAAATGGTGGGAACATGGTCCATATTTTGAAGGAATAAGGAGTAATTGAAGGTAACTGAGATCTAAAGTACTGTTGGAGACTTGGTGGAAAATGAAATTAGAATGACACTTGCAGAAGGATCTAAATATTAGGTGAAATATACAATCTTAATTTCATTGGAAGTAGAGAGCCATTGAAAAAATTTGAGGAAAAGAAGAGTAGGTTTGGTGCTGTAGTTAAAGAAACATGGTCTGGCAGAAATTAGGCTAGATTGAGATTAGAGGAGAGAAGATAAACTGTAAAGTTATTGCAATATTTTAGTATCTAGATTACTTAGAAAGGAGTGGGATTGCAGAGTAGAGATGTAAGAATTGTTACATAGGGTTCAAACAGAAAACAAGTGGTATACTCAATTTGGATAATTTGGGAAAAGTTTATTAAAGGAACTGTTTTTACAGCTGTGAACAGCATGGAACATTACTGGGGATAGATGATGCAGTTCCTTGGATGAGTTGGAGCAGGTAGCATCACCACCCCTATGTCTGAAGTGGTGAGAAAGAAGCATTATCAGAACCCAGAAGGAAAGAATTGTGGAGGACAGAAAACGCTTTGCAGAGGGAGGCAGCCGGTTTATTGCAACCTCAGGGAAAATAGCCTGACTTTATTCTCTTCCCTCCTTTTGGTTTCTTGCTAGGACTTCTCCTTGGCCAGGTAAACTGGAAGCCAGAAGGCAAGAGGACTGTTGATGTCATCCACTTAGGTCAGCCTCCCAGAGTGCAGAGTAGGGTGAAGGGTGGAGAATGATCTGGAGGGCTCATGAAAGCTATCCTGTGCAGCTATGGATCAATGCAGGACACTTCAGGTGAGATGCTAGGCAGAGTTGAAAATGCAGATTCAGAGCAGAGAGGAACGCTGGGCTATGGGTGAGGAGGTTTAAACTGTTGAAGCTATGATAATGGACGAGATTGTGGGGAAAGAGGCTATAGAGAAAGCATAAGTTCCAAACATAGAGTTTTGAGGAAATGCTACATTTAGAAGACAGAGAGACGAAGAGGAGACAGTAAGGAAGATAAGGAAGAATGGAAGAAAATGAAACTTGGAGCAGGCAATTTAATGGAAATCAAAGGAAGAGTTGGCATTAAGGAGGAGAAGGAGGCAGTAGACAAGATAAAGAAGCCCAAGGCAGAAAACATTTTTGAGAATAGATGGAGTAAAAATGTTACTAGCTTTCTGCCAACTGAGGATAAGCAGTTGATTTTACCAGTGCTGACTTGGACTTCTGTTAGGGCTGTGTTCTGGAGTTGGGGAGATAGGAAAGAGATAGAAAATGATGATGATTATAGTGAAGAAAGTAAGATGAGGAACAAGTAATTATAACATCACTATTTCATTTAGTACTATTCCCCCCCATCCTCCTGTTTTTTTCCTCTTTCTTTTCTTCTTACTCCTTCACCTTTACTAAGCATCCAGAATATTCTAGACAACTTACCTACATACAACATCTCACCTATTACTCCAAACAACCCAGTGAAGTAGGTGTTATGCTCATCTTATCAAAGAAGATTGTAGAGAGGTCATAGATCTTGCCCACAGTCACACATTTAATAAGGGGTAGGCTCATTTTAAAAAACAGGACCAGGCCAGGCACCAGTGACTCTAGTCTGTAATCCCAGCACTTTGGGAGGCCAAGGCAGGTGGATCACCTGAGGTCAGGAGTTTGAGGCCAGCCTGGTCAACATAGTCTCTACTAAAAATAAAAAAAATTAGCCAGGTGTGGTAGTGCACACCTGTAGTCCCAGCTACTTGGAAGCCTGAGGCAGGAGAATCACTTGAACCTGGGAGGTGGAGGTTGCAGTGAGCCAAGATCGCACGATTGCACTCTAGCCTGGGCAACAAGAGCGAAACTCCATCTCAGACAAACAAACAAACAAAAAAACCCCAGGACCTTCAGACTCTAAGCTCTGCATTATTTTGACAGTATCAAACACTATATTTGATGCATAGTAGTTATTTATCAGATAACTGAAGAAAAAATGAAATGTGTCCTAGAATGCTACATCAGAGACAGGCAATCTGGGTTCCATTGCTAGCCTTGCTATCAAATACAATGTAATGTCCCTGTTAATAAAACTTGCTTTTAACTGCTGTGAGAATAATTAGGTCATTAAAACACTCTCCTTAAAGTTGTTGTATAGATATTAGATGAATCATGAATATTTTCTATAATGTAAATGTTGGGGTCAAATTAAATATCTTCTTTGTAAGGTCCTTACAGTAAAATATCTCTATCATGTTATCCATACTGATTTTGCCCCAAGAAAATGGATGACATGATTGTAGATGTTTTATGGTGTGCCATATTCTTTATTCAGTTTATGAAATGTAAATCAAAATATTGTCAATTACTCACAATGTGATCATAGAAAGTTGTTGTGAAATCAGTGACATCAAAGAGTTCAGGCCAGAAGAGAAAGCGGAACCTTGTATAGTAAGGAAAGATGGGAGCCCTCTGACCAATGCCCTCCCCAAAAAGGGAAAATCACTGAATAGCATTTACTGTTCATTCTCTTTGTGGTTGAAAGATTAGAACTGAGCAATCTGGTCTGCTCTTAAAATGTATGCCTTAAATAGGAAATGTCCATAGTTTTTTAAGCATCCCCGCCAACACAAATAACACAGCCTTCCACTCATGAACTCTTGCTATACTGTTAAGAGGGGATAATGTGTCTACCATGTAACATTTAGTAATAATTTTATATGATTTTTATATCAAAGGTGTTAGAATTGCAGGAATTGTTTAATAAATATATTGGCCATTTTTTAAAAACTTGCAATTTAGGCAGTATACAGATTTTCTTATTTTTCCCCTTTAGTTCATTTTTCTTTAGATGATTCTTTCAGCTCCATGTAGCTCTACATACGGCTGTTCTTAGGCTACTTGGTAAATGTTGCACATAGTTAACATCTACTCAGACTTATAAGGTAGAAAAGTCACACATTTCATCATTCTCATGGTACAATCAGAAAAATGATACCGAGAAATGTTAGTTGATTTGTTTAACATTGAGATAAATGCAAAATTACCAGAGCCACAGAGAGACCCAGTGTCCAAATAACAAATTCAGGAATCTAGAATATACCAATTGGTCAGATTGTGTTTAGAGAACTGAACTCTCTAGTTATAGAAATAAAATATCTCCAAACCCACCTTTTGATATACCAAAACATGTGATAAAATTGACATGGCTATGAAGTTGAAAAGTCTGAGATTGTCTTAGTCTCTAATCTCATTCTTGCGCTCATTTACAGACACTCTCAAAGGTAAATTTTAATTCTCTTCTGTTTCTCCTATTGCAAATCTCCTACTATCTTCAAATAAGTTTCTTCAGGGAAGGATTAAGTGCTTCTTACATATTGCTAAAAACAAAGAATTCAACATTATTTTAGAACTTTTATTATGACAGATTTTGAGAAAAACATCAGGAGTCAAGTGAAAATGAGTTTTTCAAGCCAGCAATGGTCATATATGGTTAAAAGATGAAAATATAAAGAAAGTCTAAATGATTATGACAAAGTTAATGCAGTATTAACATATCAAAAAGGAGGAAATTTCTCTTTTGAAGCAGTAGACCCTAAATTCATTTCATGACAAAGGAATGCATTGACTCGATCAGAAATGTTAACGTAAACATTTAAGAATTTATTAAATGATGTTTTTCTCCTGATTTCATAGTCTTCTAAATTCCCAATATGAATAACTTCTGTTATCAACTAACTTATTTATTCAGCAAAAATCATTTTTAAAGGGTTTGTGTTAGAAGATTTTTTATTATCAAAATCCACAATTAATTAGCGTAGTACACCAAAACAGGTATGGTCAATTGAGTGGTTATTTGGGATCTGGATAAAAATTAATTCAATCCTAAAAATATAAAAATAAACTGTAAGATAAGCATAGTGACATTACTTTTATTTCTAGGTGAGTCAATATCATTTTCTTAATATATCAAGCTCATTATATGTAAATGTAAATTGAATTAAAAAGGGAATGATTTCTCTCAGCTGTCATGCATTGTTTGAAAATAATCACAATTACCTGTTTGTTTGAAGCTGTTATTTGATGTGTTAAAAACAATTAAGTGTCATGTCCAATCACTTCATTATGCACTAGAATTCAATTCATGGTACCAGCTTCCGTGAGCTAACAATCTATGAAGTTTTTGTGGAAAAGATGCAGTCCTGTGTTGATCTTGGTAAAAAGGACAGTGGAACTGTGGAAAAAAACAACAACAAAAAAGAAGTCAATAAATACTGAGATATCTGTAATTTTATCTGAAAGATTCTTAATTGTGACACATAGAAAAGACACTACCTTAGAAGGACAGAGAATCACAGATAAATTACTCATTACTTGTGGAATCTCAGGCTAGCCTGAATTTCTTTGGGTTTCAACTTTTCAAATCTGTAAAATAAGAAGTTGAGTGAGATCTCTAAATTTCTGTTTGACTTTAAAATATCATATTGGGTTATATTTTCACTTGGAGTCATTGATGTTGGACATTTTGATTATACCGGAAACATCATTGTCTCATGCCTGATAATAAATCAGAAACACAGTTTAGGAAGCATTGATTAGATTCAGGATATACCCAGGTCTTGGGAAAGAAGAATGTCGTTTAAACATATGAAGAAAGATAAACACTGGTAGCCTAGGACTTCTAGCACACAAGTATATGACCACTCTTGAGAGAAATGAAATTACTTGTGCAAGTAAGATTCCTGGAACATCATGAAGTAAAGTTGCTTTCTCAGAATAAAGCTTCCACAGATTAAAAATAAAGTATCCATTCTTTGTAGAAACTGACAGTATTAGCTGTCTGAATGTTTTATCTCCTCTACTAGATCTGTAAAATCCTGGAAAGACAAGCCAGTATCAAACATAACTTTGCATTCTATGTAATAAATGCCTTCTCTACTGCCTTCCACATAGTAGGTGCTCAATAAATGCTACTGAATGAATGATGCTAATACAAGCAGTTTTAAAATTTGCATGAAGTTAAATTAGTGGGCTTGTATTATCATTAAGCTCAACCATCAACTGATATCCATTGGCTCAGTCTCTCTACTACTAATATCCGCAGCTTAAATTAAATGTTGAAAATTTGGAAAACGTTAGGAGAAAAAGAGGATTAATTTCAACCTTGAAGGAATAGGCCTTGGCCTTACTAACTTAAAAGAAAAAGTTATTTGAAGAAATAAGGCAAGGCTATATTCAATTATGTATGAAGGTATGTGTGCTGTTATATGGAGAAAGTTAAAATGTGGTTTATGTTAAATATTTTTGGAAATATTTGAGTTTCATGCCATATATTAACTAAGATTAAGTTGAAAATGTCTTACTAAAATCATGTGTTTTCAGCTCACAACATGCCTTTATATATAGTATTTCATTTGTTCTCATTTAACTCTTACAAATATCCAGAGAGGCAGGTAGATTAGATATCATCATTTTGATTTCAGGGAGAACAAATTGCAGCTCAGAGAGGTTAAGCACTCTTCCTGGGAATGCATGATCATTAAGTAGAACAAAGGTTTTCTGACTTCCACTGTGGTGTCCTTTACAATAGGCCACCTTGCCTGAGAAAATGAAATCACTCCCAATGAAAAATTCTAGGTTCTCAAACAATATTTAATATGTCCTTCAAACACAGTTCAATATTGTAACTGAATTAGACTTTTGGGTCATATGTAGTTAGTATTTGCAATATTTTATATTTCTATGAACACATTAAAGGTACACAACACATTTATAGCCATAATTATGAGGTCTCTTCATCTGAAGTCTTTTGTCTAGAGTTCACTTGATTCTGAACTTTCAAGGATAAAATTGTGACAACAGCACACATTGTTATGCTGATGGGTTAATTCCCTCCTTCTGCCTCTAAATGCTTTAAATTTGTCAAGGAAAGGCACTTTCTCTCCCTAGTATACCTCCTAACTTTAAAAGAAGAGGCAGGAGCCCATTGAGAGAGGTAGCTTGGCTGCACAGCATGAGCTGTCCAAGCTAGCTGGAAACAGTAGCTCAGGCAAAAAGAAAAACTGAGAATTTCAATTGCCAGCATGATCCTCCAAATGGAATTAACAAGACACAGATAAAGAACTATAGGTCATAATTATATTCTGTCAAAAGGATCTGTAGCTGCAGAATTTTCCTTAACTTGTAATGAAAAGAAAAGGAAACAACTAGTAGTATAATTTTCCCCATATCATTTTTTTTTTTTTTTTTTTGCCAATTTAGTAATTAGAAGAATTTGAGTGCACAAAGAAAATTACCTGCTAGGACAATGATAACCAAATTCTGTCTGCAAAGGGGAGGTGATGTAGATGGATTTTCCCTTTGTCATTATACAATAATCCTTAAAGGGCATCTTACTAAAATAATTCACATAAGTAAAAAAATTCAGTGAATATTTTTGCAGCTCTTCCAATGTACAAGGCACTGATTGGGTGATCCAGTCCTGTCTCCTAAGGGTTTGCAATCTGGTGGAGCATGCACATAGTAAGTATTTGTAATGATAGAAAATGGCAAGCTTCATTACAGAGGTACAGGAAAGAAAGGACGGGAAGTCAAAAGCAAGAGAGATTATTTCTAGTTGGAAGAAATTAAAGCACTTCTTATAGGAATTAGATTTTGACTAGGTTTAAATGATCATACAATTTGAATATGTGGACATGGTGGAGGCATTATAAAATACTTTAGGGGGAGGAAATACTTTAGGTGGAGGAAACAATGTGAAAACAGGATCCAGTGTGTGGCACAAAAATGATAAAAGTGTCACGGAATGTACATAGTCTAGTTTGACCATAGCATAGTGCGTGTGAAGATTAGTGGGAAAGTAAGAATGAAAAGATGGAAAGGTCAACTACAGGCCAAAAGGAATTTGGATTTTATTATGTGGACAATGGAAAATTACTTGAGGTTCTCGAGCCAGGAATGAAATGATCAGAGCTGTGCTCCAGAAGATTAATCTGGTAGTGAATTATAAAGTGTGCCAAAGGGAGAAGAGACTGGGAGGGAGAAATTCTAGTTAGGAGGTTGTTGCGGTAGCCTAGAGAAATGATAACGCATGTCTGATTTAGGAGAGGTAGTAGAAATGGAAGTAAGTGGATGAGTAAAATGTGCTGTTCATCTGTTCAGCTATTATGTATTGGATACCCTGTGCTCTGCTAGGTTTTGAAATAATATTGATGAGAAAAGTAGAAATGGGCTTTGCTTTCAGAACGTTTATAATATGGTAGTGGAGAAAGAGATTATTTAAATAATCTCATAATTGCATCACTGTAAACACAGAATGGGCTATGAAGGGAAGACATTTGGTGCTGGAAGAATATGTAGTGGAAGATCTGACGCAGGCCTGTGGAGATGTAGGGAAGGCTTCCCTGAGAAATAACATTTGCTAGGAAATCAGAATGGGTAAAAATCAAATATGAAAGGAGAGGGAGTTGTGGAACAGCATTCTAGGCAGAAGAATAAGCATATCAAAAGCCTCAAGGTGAGCAAGAATCTGGTATTAAGTTCAAGGAACTTGGAGGAGATCAGTGAGGGTGAGTCAAAGAATACAGTGGGGAGAGCAATGTGATATGAGAGTGAAGCTGTAAATAGGGTCAAGATCATTCAAGGTATGGTAGGTCAAATTAAGCCTGCATTAGTCTGAGAGCATTGGACTTAAAACATGGGAGAAGTATTTTTACTGTTGAGTTGTTTGATGAATGGATAAAGAAAAGGTGGTATATATACACAATGGAATAGAATTTGGTCATGAAAAAGAATGATATCATGTTATTTGCAACAACATGGATGGAGCTGGAGGTCATTATGTTAAGTGAAATAAGCCAGGTACAGAAAGACAAATATCACAAGTTTTCACTCATATGTAGGAGCTTAAAAAGTTGATCAATGGAGATAGAGAATAGAATGAGAGATATCAGAGGCTGAGAAGAGCATGTGGATGGTGAGGGAGTGGGTAAAGAGAGGTTGGTTAATGGGTACAAAAATATAGTTAGATTGAAATAAGTGATAATGTTTGATAGCAGACTATAGTTAATAACAATGTTTTCTACATTCAAAATAGCTAGAAGAGAGGACTTGAAATGTTATCAGCACTTAGAGATGATAAATAAGGTGATAGATATCCTAAACATCCTGACTACATCATTATGCATTTTATGCATGTAGCAAATTATCACATGTACCTCACAAATATGTACAAACATCATGTATCAATAAAAAACATAGAGAGATAGTTGATTGTATTCAAACTGATTACTCTGACATACACGGAGAATGATTTTGAGACAGGCAAAATTTGATCTTGGGAGACCAATTAAGAGGCTACTACAGTGGTCCAGGTAGGAGGTAATAGTAGGTTGAACTAAATTAGTTGCAGGGGAAGAGACAGAAGTAAATTATATAAGATTTATTGAAAGACTGGTTGTAGAATTAGAGAAAGTGGCTCCTTTGGTTCCTTTGCTGATTCATGAAACCATTAAAAAATTGTGGGGGAAATGATTATTTTAGTTTTAAGAAAACTGAACTTAAAATTGGCTTTGAGACATCTAAGTTGAGAAATCTGGTAGGCAGTTGAATATACAGGTCTCGAGCTGGAGATAATTTGGTAATCATGAGATGCATTATAACATGAGCAAGATAAAATCCCAGGCATATCTATAAATGTCTAATATATCTATAGAGTACAAAGAGAAGAGGGACTAAGCCTGATACTTGAAAATATCAATATTTAATGGACAACTTAGGGAGAGTGAGCCAGTAAAGAAGCTAGATAAGGAAGAGCCAGAGACTTTTGAAGAAAAACTAAGTGAGGGGCATCATGGGAGCAAAGGAAGGAGAATGTTTCAAAGGGAAAGGAGTGATCCACAGTGGTAAATACTGTGTGTGGTCAAGTACAGAGAGATCAAATAAGAAAAACACTGAAAATATCCATTGGATTAGGTACTCAGATGCCACTGGTGACCTCAGAGTGAGACACTTCAATGATGTGATTGGGTCACAATGGAGCAAAATTTGATTGGAGAGGTTTGAGGAGAAATGAAGTCAACAGTGAGCATGGAAAACGAAGTTTGAGTATGAAGTAGATGAGATAAGGTGGTACTAGAAAGAGAAATGAAATAAATATTTTTTAACATAGAGTTGCCTCCTTCAGAAAATAATGAGTCACTTTGTGATAAATGTTTTAAATGTATGATAATGTTTAAACATAGAAAAGTAAAATCTTATACAAGCAAAGTAAGCAAATATCCTATTTATGAGGGATGAGGTGTTGAATATAATTGAAGATTAAATTTTATTCAGGAATAAATTGGCTTTCTGGAAGCCAGTACACATAAGGAAAGACTGTGGGTCATATAAGCCTCATTATTCAATATAATGCCTCCATATATCCATATAAGCCTCATTATCCAATAACAATAATCAAACTAGCCAATAATAATGAATAATATACATGTAGAATCTCATTTAGTCTTCATTAAACCTCAGTAAGTAGTTATTACCGTAACTTTAATTTCCCAAATGCAGACCCCTGGGCTAAATAGCGTAAGTAGCTTGGCTAAGATCACAAAGGTAATAAGTGGCAGAGGGATGCTTAGAACAAACTAGGCATTCTGGCTCAGAGCCCATCCTCTCACAACCGTGCTACACTGCCTTCATTTATACTGTTTCTTTAGGGAAGACAAAGTTCCTTCTGGCACTAAATTCCAAAAGGAAATTGGTCATATGGGATCCTATGTAAGGGACATTGAACAACTTGATGGAGATTGTCCCTATTCTTTGAGCAGCTGCATTAGCCATTGATTTTCTCGACATCGATGTCCCAGGTGGGTTGGAACTTTTAGCAGCTACTTCCTGGCTCATGCCTGAAGAACCAGCTGATGGCAGCTGCAGCTCCCCTCTGTCTACTAAGGGAGTTTGCATAGGTTCTGCTTCCCATCCTCAACTTTAAAGCCCTTGCTCACCTGTTTGTAGGATTTTCAGCCTTGTCTCCTATAAAATGCTTCCCCTCTGCCAAGCTTCCTAGAATTATTTGTCTATTGAGATGGTCAGAATGTCTATTTTTGCTTTCATAAATTACAAAAGTAATATATGTTTGTTTATATAAAATTTGGACAATTCAGACAAACAAAAAATCAGATATTTGTAATCCTTTCACCCCTACATAACCATTGGTAGCATTAAACATTCTTACCGTATTTGTTTTCTGGATTTACATATGTTTGACAAGCATCTTTTGATTTAGGCTCTGGGCTACATTCTTATCAATATTTACACGAATAAAATAACACTATAATGTTTTATAAGATTTTTTTTTGCTTATATATTTTGAATAATTTTCCGTGTCATTAAATATTTATCTACAATATGTTTTGAAAAAGCTTAATAATATTTCATTAGAAAGGCAAACATTCTTATTTACCTAATTCTACATTGTTGGACATCTACGTTTTCTTCCTGTTTTGGCAATTATAGATAATGCTTTTATGAAGAAAATTATACATAACTTTCTGTGCATAGGTCTAATTTTTTTTCTTAGGAAAATTCCTAGAAGGTAGGTTGTTATGTTAAAATTAATAAAAAATTTGACTTTTCTTCAGAGTACTGTGTCTTAGATTAAATGTAAATGCATATAGTAAATAGCACAGTGCTTTGCACTTAATAGATGCTCAGTAAATGATAATGATTATTATTCAAGAAAAGCAAACCAAAATTTATTATTGAGCTTATGGGGGATATTAATATCAAATGGGAATTTTTTTTAAAGTAGTATCTTTACTACCTAATTTTCTTACACAATTTCCCTGTTTCTTTATGGTATTCCCATTTGAAACTAATAATGAAGAACACTTTTTCGAGCTTTTTAATTTGGCAGGCACTGAGCCAAGCATTGTTGTGTGCAGCACGCCATTCATGTTTATGCAATAGGCAGTTATTATACCCATTTTATCGATGAGGAAATTGAGACTGGCAGATGTTATTTATGTCCAGAATTACATAGTTTGTAACTGACAGAGCCAGGCTTCAAAGCAGGCACTCTAATGCTAGAGTCTGCCCATTTATCACTGCTCTGAGATAAGAGAGAAGGAAAGTAATATGAATATAAGATAATAATTTGCAAATTTATTTCCTATTAACTGAAAAACCCAATGTTGACTTCAAAGTTAGGCAGTAACAGTTTATCTATGACATGCCAAGTAACCTTTCTGCGTTTTCTCCCCTAACCCCACCTTATAAAAAATTCATCCCTAGCTTTCTCACAGTTTTCCTCCATTACTGCTATCAAATCTATTCTTATGAATGGGTCTAATAAGTCATTTATTTAAAGTTTGCATATGTTTGCAATTGCATTTTAATAGGACCTAACATTTTAAATTCACTCATACAAGTCTGATTAAGGCATTTTAAACCTTAGTAAACTTGTGGGAAAGGAAATTTAAGGGGCAGGGGAGACTTTCTGAAAGGACAGTAGTTGGCAGCCATAAACACTGCCTACTCAGAACACCAGCCTTTAATCTTAGGCTTATTTCTCTCTCTCTTTCCTCCCCTTCTTCCCTGACTTCTTCTCTCAGCTATTTCTTGAGAACAATTTAGAGAAAGTATCTTAAGGAAGTAATAAAAATGAATGCATCAATGCTTTTGGAAGGGAGTGAAGTTATTCAAAGTGATGTTTATATTCATTACTTTCCATTCCTTCAAGCTTTTGGATTTTAGCTTCAGGACTTTAGATCCACAGGAAAGGCATTGTGCTAGGCTGGTTCAAGTGAGGAATAATGGAGACAGACAACAGCAATGGGAGCTTAGGGGTGAAGCAGCTACAAGTATTAGTAATCTTCACAATGTGTTAGTCTTAACTATGTACTAGCACATTGTGATTCACATGTAGACTATTCTTAATGGAAGGATTGCCTTGAATTAAAGGAGAATGTTTAAGAAAATGATGGATATACAAGATTTCTTCCCTCCTGCCAGCTGTGAAACTGATTGATCTTAAAGCTTTCGCCATGGTTATTATCTCAAGGAGAGAGAAATGTGTGTAGGAGTGGAAATTATTCAAGGATATCATCTTTCTTGATTTTCTCATTTCCTTCTTAAGTGGGTGGAAGATAATTTTGTGAGGTTCAAAGATGTGCAAGTGAATCCTTGGTAGTGTCAAAAAACATCCATGGACCATCTAAACCAACTTTTGAATTCTAGTATAACCAATCATCCAATGAACCCAAGGAGCTTCGCTGGACAGAGGGGTCAAGTTGACAGTTTTGAAATGTTATCAGTAAAAGTTTTCTACAAAATATTATAAACAAATAACTGCAATTTACTCTGCAGTTATTAGATTAGGCTCTGCAATAGCATAAACATCATGATACATTTATGAACATATGTTAAAATTCACTATTTCTGGACTATATTTTGAGATCATAGATCTAAAATCTCAACTGAGCTAATTGGCTCAGGCTCATCACTGATTTTTCAGGGAAGGAAGGTGATTGTTAAAAGAGAGACTGAATTAAATTCTTGTTTCTGTTCTTTACCCTTCACAAGGGTACCATGTTCCACTTATAGCCTCACTTTCGTATATTAGTTTGTAGAATTGGAGAACTTAGGGGGAAGTAGACTTGCTTCCTTTTTTCAGCTCCATAACAGATGAACCAAGAGGAAGTAAAGTTCTTTTGATTCCGACGGTATAGTGTTTATATTCCCTTTTTGAACAACTATGTTCATTTTCGAAGAATATAAATCAAAAGGAGTGGAGTGATTGGCATCTCTAAAACGTGGATAGTAAAGCTTGCTCTTACAGCTTTACAGTGATCTTCTGTTGTAAAGTCTACCTCCTCCATTCACTCCCACCCTCTTAAACCTGTAATTACAATTGCTTTAAAGAATCACTCCATCCTTAATCTCATTATCACAGTGGGGCTGGGATTGGTGACTGATTTAATCAAAATAATGAGGTCTAATACGAGCCTTAGAGTCAAGAAATCCTTTCAGTTCTCTGATATGGTTTTATTAGGCAGGCTTTGGGGAACTTTTGAAAAAATATGAAATTTCAGGGAAACAAAGCTTCTAGAACGAAGTATTTGCATGCAAAAAAGGTATAGTGTAAACCAAAAGAAAATTTAAAATGGTGTAGAAATGAAGATCTTCCAAGTTCAGTTAAGCTGTTTGGGCCTCCTCTACTGACACCCACACAGATCCTTGACTCTTGAGTGTATCCATCCATGTCCCAGCCTGGACACGTGAAAATATGTTTGTAAATTCTTGCCAAGCAAAAGCAGGAGAAGGGAGCCATCTGGTGTGGGAGGTGCATACCAGTTAAGTGTATCAGGAAGCAGGTGGCTGAGCTGCAGGAGGTTTCCAGGCTGAGAACTAGAATGCAGACTTCATTGCTGTGATGGACACTGAGGCATCAAAACAAGAGAAAGAAGCTTACTGAACTGGGAGAAAGAATTTAAGAAGGAGAAACGGCTCCTTTTGCTCTGTTTTCACTTTGGCTAGCATTCAGTTCCATTCTGCAAGCATTTATTGAGTGCCTACCGCATATAAGACACTGTGTCTTTTGGGAAATAAATAAGAAGAAATGTCGTGGAAGAGAAAGAAGAGTAATTCTTCAGGGAAGAAACAATTCTAATGGGCATGTTACCTCATAACTCCCTAAATACCTGTGAGACTGTGGCAGGCACTGTGCAAAGTCATTTTGAAACTGTTTTTCTTCTCTTCCAGGAGGTAGCAATGTAAATACAAGACTCAAACTACATTGCAGGATTGTTTTAGAAAGGTGGATATTGACTATATTTTCAACACGTGTATTCTCTCAGACATGAACTCTCTAACTCCCGGTCTCTCTCTCTCTCTCACATACATCCCTCCTTCTCAAACACAATTTATTTTAACCTTTTAAAATTTTGTTACTGAAGGCCTGTGAAAGATAAGGTTACAACAACAGCACAGGATAAATATAGAAAACTTATAAATTTATATTTTTCTCTAACTAGAGAAAAATTAATTGGAATGGAAAATCCCTGTATTTAATGAATGAAGAAGTCAAAGTTCAGAGAAATTAAATGACTTTCCCAAGGTCATACAATTCATTAGAGGTCAAATTGGGGAAAATTATTTCACATGCTCTTGAATCTAGAGGTTATAAAATGGTAATATATTGCCTCTTGAATATGAGAAAACAAAATATATTTTATTGAAACATGTAGGTGAGCTCCATCTCACTAAGGCTCAACATATTCCATTCTTGCCGGCATTGTTGCCCTTCTGCTATACATATGCTTTTCATAAATTAATCATTATTTTTGAAAATATGTGTGTCTTTTATTCAGTAGTTATTCAGTGAAGCTTTAGCTTGTTTTTTGTTTGTTATTTTACATTCTGCTATTAGATTAATTTTTTGATTATTTTCTAAATTAGCTATTTATTTACAGCTAAGCTTTCTTAAAGCACATTTTGGCTGAGCCTGTAACATTAGCATTATTGCAAGTTAGTGTGAAAATACTTTGTGATATATTCTCTTTGCACAATATTCTCCCAAAATACAGCATCATGACTCAGCCCCAAATCGCTTAATTCCTAGGCTATCTCACACAATGAGTTATCCTCAGTTCTTGGGAAGTGCTACTTTAAAGGAAATCAGAAAGATAAAGGAAATCGGAAAGAAACAATATTCTTGACTATGTTTCTCAGAAAAGAATATCTTCTATTCAAATCTATTTTTTTTTAGTATAGAAGCTTCCAATTTTTAAAAATGATTTATGTATGATGAGCTGGGGGAAGATACTAGAGGACATATTTTTTGATGTGATGGAGAAAATGTTTATACTTGGTTTTGAAGATGATTGTAAAATATATATTTTCTTCTTACAATAGTAGAGTTTTATTAGCAAAATGTGACAGAAACCCTAAGGAGATGTAATCAATGTTTCAAGAAATATTTAATCAATTATAACTTAGAAAAGATCTGCTCTTGCTTTGTATTTTATTTATAACTTGTTCTTACAAAGACACATTAGAAGAAACACTCCTTTCTGGCAAAACGCTGGATGACTGTAATGATATGAAGACACTGTCTTCCTGATATGATATATTAATAAAGAGTATGTAGTGCCCTGGTGAAAATAATGAAGTTTGTTTTGGTTGCATAACCCTTACTGTTCTTTTGCTCTGTTCATTACAATTTTGCTTTTGGTCTACCAACCAAAGGCTAGAATTCTTTATACATAGGTACTTTTATACTAGAGGTAAGGTTTTACAAACAATTCTGTGAAATATTCTCTCTCCTCCTCTAATGGCTAACATTCATTGAATGATTGTTATAGTCAAGGCACTGTGCTAAGTGGCTTATAGCATAATATCATTTATAATCCTCCCAGCCACCTAGAAGACACACTTTTATCATCTCCATTTTACAGATGAGAAACCTGACGCTCAGAGAGATGAAGTTAATTGCCAAGGTTACCCAACCAGTAAGTGGGAAAATTGAAAGTCGAGTCCAGATCCATCATACTCAGAGGTTATGTTCTCTGTCCCAGTGCTCTGGTGCTGCAGCACAGATTCAGACTCTTTATGTTAGCTCCTTGACTAGTAAATTGGGAACCAGCAATGCTCTTCATGATTGGTCTCCGTTGTCAATGGGGCACATAAAAATGGATGTTAAAGTAGCAGAAGGAAGATAAAATTTCACACAAGCACAGAAGAGACATTTAGCTCATCAAGTGAGTTGACTAAAGGTGGTAAGCAGACCAGCAATGTTAGCATCCCCTGGGGGCTTGTTAGAAATGCAGGCTCTTTGCCCTATCCCTGAGTTCATCAATCAGAATCTAGCTTGGTGGTTTACACATACATGAACCAAAGAGCCATAGATATCTCAACCAGGGTCTTTTAGGACTGTGGAGAGCCTGAAATGTTTACTGAGAGAAGTTCAGGTGTGATGTTTTTTTTTTCATTGTGAACTTTTGCTAAATCTAAGACTCCAATAGTTCATTTGATATATAATTTTTGCTGCTCAAAAAAGCTGAAAACCATGGATCTATATCTGATCATGAAGTTTATGCATGAGGAAGGTGAAGTTCAATGAATGATTTGCCCAAAGCATATTCTTGACATATCTAAAATGAGAACCTAGACCTCAGCTTTCTTGCTTTTTGAATAAAAACATTTGAGCACCATGTTATATAACAATGGGGAAATGAGTTTAGAATCAGGAGACCAAGGTTCTAATCCTGGGTCTGTTTAGAATCAGCTGGGTCACCCAAAATAAACAATTTAGTTTCTCTGTGATTAAGTTTCTGTGGCTATAGAAATTAGAGTGGTGGTATATATAATCTTTGTTTTTTACTAACTTTTATATTTGGCTATGTATATGTTGTTACTCAATTCCTTTTTTGTTTGTTTGTTTGTTTGTTTTTGAGACAGGGTCTTGCTTTGTCACTTGGGCTGGTGTACAGTGGCACAATCTTGGCTCCCTGCAGCCTTGAACTTCTGGGCCGCAGTGATCTTCCTGCCTCAGCCTCCCATGTAACTGGGACTAAGCTGTGTGCCACCATGCGCAATTAATTCAAAAAATGTGTAAAGATGAGATCTCACTATGTTGTCCAACCCTAAAGTATCTTATTTTTAAAACAAGATTGAAACCAATATAAAAATAATGCCATGGTAACAATAAATTAATTACAGCAGAAGGGTCTAATGAAAAATTAAAAATATCCTCTTTCCTGTTTCTACCACTGGCCTGTGCCATATAAACAAGCATTAATGGTTTCTGGTTTTCACTTCTCGTGATTACCATTCAACTAGTATCTTGTCACTCAATTTCTAGGTTTACTACTAGATAATATGGATGTCCTTTATAAAAGATGAAGAATTGATTCCATTTATACTACCAGCAAATCCTTCTCATTTTTTTTTGAGACGGAGTTTCGCTCTGCCGCCCGGGCTGGAGTTCAGTGGCCGGATCTCAGCTCACTGCAAGCTCCGCCTCCCGGGTTCACGCCATTCTCCTGCCTCAGCCTCCC
>NW_012114644.1:3490137-3535372 GCF_000951035.1 Colobus angolensis palliatus | reverse complement strand
CAGGATGGTCACGATCTCCTGACCTCGTGATCCGCCCGTCTCGGCCTCCCAAAGTGCTGGGATTACAGGCTTGAGCCACCGCGCCCGGCCAATCCTTCTCATTTTTAAAGTTTTGTCTTATTTTTAGCTTTTCCAGTAGTTACCTTTATGACTTTATGTAACACTCTCTCTCTCTCTCTCTCTCTCTCTCTTTTTTAATTTAGCCACTTTAGAATATATCGTTGGTATTTTCCAACTCTCCTACTGTTATCAACTGTGTAATAGTGATATGGAAGGGGGGCAGAGAAGTGCTGAGAAGAGAATTCTCTGGCAGGTCCCTGGCTAGAGCTCCACCCCCGGGCTTGTGCTCAAGGACCTGGGTGAGGACATGGACGCCTATCTTCATACCCAAATGTTGCGTTTCCCAAGACCACCCTAGCCTGTGATGTTCCCATCCTGTGCCTATAGAAACCCCAAAACCCTAGCAGGCAAGTACACAAGTGACTGGATGTTGAGAGAAACACATCAGTGGAGGAACACACAAGTGGCTGGCTGTCGAGATGACATCGGGAGCACACCAACAGACGCTGACACTGGTGGAACAAAGTGGAGTTTGGCCGGGGCAGTCGGAGGAGAGCCGGGGCTACTGAATGGCCGGACTTCAGGGGAAAACCATCTCCCTTCTGGCACCCCCATCTGCTGAGAGCTACTTCCACTCAATAAAACCTTGCACCCATTCTCCAAGCCCACGTGTGATCCGATTCTTTTGGTACACCAAGGCAAGAAACCCTGGATACAGAAAGCCCTCCCTCCTTGGGATAAGGCAGGGGTCTAATTGAGCTGACTAACACAAGCTGCCCATGGACGGCTAAACTGAAAGAACACCCTGTAAGGCACACCCACTGGGGCTTCAGCTGTAAACATTCACCCCTAGACACTGCCTCACAGTGGTTCAGAGCCCCACAGTCTGCCTGTCCATACGCTCCTCTAGAGGTTTGAGCAGCGGGGTACTGAAGAAGCGATCCAAGCCCCCATTGCATGCGCTTTGAGGGGAACAAGGGAACTTTTCCCTTTTCAATAGCTGTTATTAACTCTATACTTTGTAGGTTTATTCTAAAAATTGAAAAGCTGAAAATAGCATTTATAGTCATGTGATGGTATAAATATTGTTCATATATGTGTCAGACAGACACTAGGGTGGCCCCCATGTTTATGCTCTCTCCTTGAGTATGGATGGGACCTTTGATTTCCTTATAACCAATAGAATATGACAAAGGTGATGGGATGTTACTACCATGATAACATTATAGGTGTTATCCCATGATAACATTATACTTGTGTGTGTACGTGCATGCTTGTGTGGGCCCTGTCTCACAGCCATCAAGAAAATAGAAACCTCAGTCTTACATCCACACAAGAAGATGAATTCTGACAACAACCTGAATGACCTTGGAAAGTGATTCTTCCCCAGTCCAGCCTCTAGATGAGAATGCAGCCTAGCTAGCACCTGGATTGCAGCCTTGTAAGACTCTTAAGCAGGGAACCAAGCTAAGCTGTGCCCAAACTCCTGGTCCACAAAACCTGAAATAATAAATGCATGTGGTTTTAAGATGCTGTTTGTCATGACTTGCTATATAGTAATAGAAAACTAATACAATATAGATCTAAATAGAATTATTTTATCCATAGAGAAGAAAATATAATTTTATGTCACTAAATTTGTGTCAACAGAGAAGGAACTTTCAAATATTAAGGTGTTTCCTTCTTAATTACTTTTATTTACTTTTAGTAGGACCTCAGATGCAGTGGGTTGAGTTAATCAAACAGCTCAGTTTTTGACAGATTGTTGTTCTTGGTCTGTACATCATCTTCCTCTTATTTATTTATTGCTTTCTTCCCTCTCTTTTCACTCTCAATCTCTCCATATGTTGGGTAACCATTGCAATGTGTTCAATGTGTAGCCATTTGTTTACATGTGTTCAATATATGTTCACCCAAAACTAATATTTTCTCCCATTCTGTGGGCTGTCTCTACACTTTGTTGATTGTATCTTTTGCTGTGCAGAAGCCTTTTTAACACATAGAGAGTAGAAGAATGGTTATCAGTGGCTGAGAAGGGTAGTGGGGGACTGGGAGGGAGGTGGGGATGGTTAATGGGTACAAATAACTAGAAAAAATGATGACCTACTGTAGCTAAACAGGGTGACTATAGTCAATAATACTTGTACATTTTAAAATGAAGAGTATATTTGAATTGTTTGCAACTCAAAAGATAAATGCTTGAGGGGATGGGGACCCCATTCTTCATAATGTGTCTGTTTCGCATTGCATGCCTGTATCAAAACATCTCATGTACCCCAAAATATATATACCTACTATGTACTCAAAAAATTAAAAGCATATACATTCACCCCAAACCACTTTTGTATATTTTATAGCTTCATAATGCATTGAGTTATATATCTCATTTTCTCTCAGTTTTTTTCTTGCAGCACTATGTATTTAAGGTCCACTATATTGTTATATGTACATCAAGTCCCTAGTAGTACTCCATATAGTAGTACTCCATGATGAGCATTTAATTTACTGTCTTACAAAGGGACATCCAGAGCATTTTCAAATTCCTAAACTTATAAAAATGCTATTTATTAGATTTTATTCTTCCACAAAAATAATTATTGATTGAAAATTGAACTGGAATTTTGATTTAAATTATGATTAATTTAGAGATTAATATGGGAAAACCAATATTTTTATACTATTAGGATGTGCCTTCTAAAGGATGGAAATACTCTTCATTTATTTATATAATATTTTATTTTATTTATCATAATTTCAAGTGTTCCTCATGCAAAGCTTATGCATTCTGTATATGAGAATACCCAGATTATCTTCCCTCCTTTTGTCCCTCCCTCCCTTCCTTCCTCTATCCTTTATTTTTTCCCTTCTTTCTTATAATCTCTCAGTTTTTGTTTGCCTGGGAAAAACTTTATCTCTCCTTCGTATTTGAACAGATCAGTATCTTTTCAAATTATTAGTATCAAACCTACTATTGTTGTTTTGCGGTCTGTGACTTCCTTTAGCTCTATTAATGTTTGCCTTATGTATTTGGGAGCCGCAGTGTTGGGTGCATAAATATCTTAAAACTCTTATATCTTCTTGCTGTATTGACCCCTTGATTATTATATGGTGACTTTCTTTGTCTCTTTTGCAACCATAGATTTGTAGTCCATTTAATCTAATATAAATATGGCTATTCTTGCTCCTTTTTGGTTTCCAGTTGAATAAATTATCTTTTTCCAACTCTTGCCTTTCAGTTTATGTGTATGTTTGTAGGAGAAGTGGTTTTCTTGAAGGAAGCATATAGTTGGGGTCTTTTTTTTTTTTTTTTTCAATCCATTCAGCCACTTTGTGCCTTTTAACTGAAAAAATGAGACCCTTTGCATTCAATATTATTGTTTTGTAAGGACTTACTACTGCCATTTTGTTGCCTGTTTTCTAGTTGTGTTGAGAATCCTCTCTCTCTTTTCTTCTTACTGTCTTCCTTTGCAGTTTAGTGATTTTCTCTGGTAGTGTGTTTTAATTTGTTGCTATTTATTTTTAGTGAATGTATTGAAGGTTTTTGTGTTGTGGTTACCCTGAGGCTTACAAAAGTATCTTATAGGGATAAAACTTTATTTTAAAGACATGACAACGTATCTTAGAACCCAAACAAAGGAATAGAAACAAAGACCAAAAACACACAAAAATTCTATACTTTTAACTTCACTCCCCCCATTTTGACTTAGTTGTGTCAATGTACGTATTTTTACGTTACCTATGTCTTAACTAGTTGCTGTAGTTATTGTTCTTGACAGGTTTGTCTTTTGAATTTCATACTAGGGTTATGAATGAATTGTACTCCATGATTACAGTAATAGAGTATTCTAGGTTTGTCCATGTACTTAATTTTACCAGTGTGTTTTATACATTGAAAAGTTTTCTTTTTGCATGTTAGTGTTTTCTTCTTTCAGACGGAAGAATTCCATTGTGCATTTCTTGTAAGATGGGTCTTGTGGTGGTGAATTATCTCAGCTTTTGTCTGGGAAAAATGTTATATTTTCTTCATATTTAAAGAATTTTTTTTCTGTATACAATATTCTTGGGGGAAAGTCCAATACTCTCACTATCTGCTCTGAGTATTTTACTACTCTGTGGCCCCAGGATCTGTCTCATCCTCATCTTTGAGTTCTGGATTGTTGCTGGTGAAAACTTAGTGCTGTGCTTTGTTTTAGGTTTTCAGTTAGAGACAGTAGAGCTAGCTTGCTTCTCTACTGTCATTTAAAAATCGAAACTCATCATTATAGTTTTAATTTGTATTTCCCTAATTACTTAATGATATTATCTTTTTATATGCAAATGGATTATTTATCATTCATATATATTATTTGGATAAATGCTTAAATATCTTGCACATATGAGTTTTGTTTTTTTTTTCTTATTGAGTAGTTTCGTGAGTTTTAAATAACATGCTAATGTAGATATTTCTTCAGATATTTGATTTTAAGATATTTTCTCTCAGTCTATAACTTTAATTCTCTTCCAAGAGTTGTTCAAAGAGCAGAGGATGTTAATTTTAATAAAATCCAGTTTATTCATTTGTTCTTTTATTGGTCATGCTTTTGGTGTATCTAAGAAATCATTACCTAATTCAGCATCATGAACATTTTCTCCTTTGCTTTCTTCTAGAAGTTTTATAGTTTTAGACTTTGCATTTAGGCCTATGATTTATTTGGAATTAATTTTTCTTTACATTGGTAGGTGTAGATGGAAGTTTATCATTTTGTATATGGATTCCAAATAGTTCCAGTACCATTTGTTGAAAGATTATCCTTTTTTTAACTGTAATGGTTTGCATTTTGTTTTTGAAAATCAACTGATCACATATACATGGGTCCATTTTTGAACACTTTACTCAGTCTGATTTATCTATTTCTCTGTTTTATGTCAATACCACATTTTGGATTAATGTAGTTTTAATGTTAAGTCTGGAACTTAGGTAATATAAATCTTCCAACTTTGTGCTTTTTCATAGTTACTCTGGCTATTCTATGTCCTCCGCATTTTGCATGAATTTTAGAATCAGTATGCCAAATTCTAAAAGAAAGGCTTCCAGAATTTTAATGGAATGGTATTTAATATATAGGTAAATTTATAATAAGTGACACTGTAACAAGATTGAGAGTTTCAATCCATGAACACAGTATAGCTTTCATTTATGTAGGATTTTATTTCTTTCAATAGTGTTTTGTAATTTTTATTGTATAGCCCTTATATGCCTTTTGTCCAGTCTTTCTCTAAATATTTTATTTTTTCTGATGCTATTTCAAAATATTCATTTTCTAATTGTTAATTACTAATGCACAAGAAGTATGATTGACTTAAATGTACTGACATTGAATCCCATACATTGCTAAACTCACATCTTAGTTCTAGGCATTTTCTTGTAGATTCTGTAAGATTTTCTTCATACACTGTCATGCTGTATGTAAATAAAGAGAGTTTAACTTCTTGCTTTCCAATCTAGCCGCCATTTTTTTTCTGTTTCTTGCCTAATTTCACTCTCTAGAACCTCTAGTACAATGTTGAATAAAAGTGGTAAGAGAATGGATCTCCTTACCTTGTTTCTAATCTCAGATTGCATGTAGGGGTAGTGCTTGCTGCCGCAATCATGTCTTTCCCAATTTTTCCTATCCATGACCAATGGTCAGGCCTGAAAACAATGAAGTATTCATAACTAAAATTTTCTTTTTTTTTCCCCAGCAGTATTAATAACGTTTTAGGTTTAGCTCAAGTAAAATTACTACATGCACTGTATTGCTGGGTATAATTATATATAAAAAATATATTTATATAATCACATATAAATATATATAATATATATATTTTAATTGGGAACTTGACCATATTTTTTCCATGAGGTATAGAAAACCTTTAAATCCAAATCTTTACTATGTATATATAATCTATATATATGATGTATAAAAATATTAAAGTTTTAACAACATATAGATATATATGTTGAAACGGAGGTTTGCTCTTGTTGCCCAGGCTGAAGTGCAATGGTGTGATCTCTGCTCACTGCAACCTCTGCCTCCCGGATTCAAGCGATTCTTATTCCTCAGCCTCCCAAATATTGGAATTTTTTTTTTTTTCCTTTGGTAGAGACAGGATTTCACCATGTTGGCCTGGCTGGTCTTGAACTCCTGACCTCAGGCGATCCACCTGCCTTGGCCTACCATAGTGTTGGGATTACAGGCATGAGCCACCGTACCTAGCTAAAAACATCTTAACTGGTTACCAAAATCTCAGCACTGGATGGATCCTTTGTTATCATGCTAGGTAAAGCAGAGATTCTGTAAGGTGCAGAACCTCCTAGGCACACTAGAAAGATAGATGGTAGTTTGTTGTCTGGGAGGAGTTTTGGCTTCATTTTACTCTAATCTAGGTTTCTCCACTTCAAATATTAAGTTTTCCAAGTGGCAGGAAAAGAACCTTCACCCCAGTCTGCAGTAAAGATGAGTAAGGGAATGTAATCAATAAAGTCATTAAGTAGAGGTTTCAGGGGCCAGATTAGGTCCTTTTGTCCATCTGAGTCCTGGAATCTGGCCTGACATGGTGGCTTTAGTGTAGGGTCATACAGAGGGCCTAATAAATTTCCGTGCCCTTAGTAAACTTTTGTTTTCCAAAAATTGCTCTAATAATATATGTGGGTAATGATTACCAATGGATACCAAACCAATTAGGTGAAAGGTTGAAGGGGGATCTTTTTTTTGGTAGGATCAGCCAGTATTTCCATGAGCCCACAGTTAACTGAATCATGGACCAGAGACCTGGACCAAATCATGTCTTTGCCATTAAGGACTTTATAAACTTAGGAGGAGGTAGAGGTGGATGTAGTTTGGGAAGACATGTAATTAGATATGTGCAGTAAATTGTAATTGGCATTATGAATAAAACTGTATGTGGTATAAGCGAAGGGAAAAGGAGAGGATAACCAGAAATCCTAGCGAGGACGAGATAACTCAGAGAGCTGGTGTGATGTCTGGGTTGAATGTTGAGAAGCATGCAGAGCCCCTCAGGCAGCCAAGCATAATCTTGATTGCACACTCTCATGACACACCGTACTTTTCTTCTGTAGCACTAACAAATTGTAATATTTTATATTTGTAAAAAATTTTTGCTTATTGTTTTTCCTACTTGAGAATAAAAACTCTTGTGGGGCTCTGGTTCACCATTGTATAAAAAGAGTCTTGCGGCTTTTCCCCTACTATAGCCTTTCAGCTTTTAAACCATTTTATTATGTAAAATTTCGAAAATACACAAAAGTAGAGAATGTTCTTTAATAAACCTTTATATACCTATCAGCAACCTCAGTAATTACCATTGTTTTGTCAATCTTATTTCAACTATCATCTAATCCTTTATTATTATTATTATTTTGCTTAAGTATTTTAAAACAAATTCCATGTCATTTCACTTAACAAGAATCTCTTAACTGAAAAGTATGTTTTTTACGTAAATGCCATCTAACACCCAACTGATTAACTGTCATTTTTTAAATAGCATCTAATATCCAGTCCACATTCAAATTTCTCAAATTGTCTCATGTATGTCTTTTTAGAGTGTTTTGTTGGAATCACGACCAAAAAAAAGGTCCACCAGTTATGCTTGGTTATTATGTCTCTTCAGTATCTTTTCTTCTACAATTGTCCACCTAACCTGATGTTTTTTTAAAAAATAAAAAATCCGCTAATATATCCTGGAGAATGCCCCGCATTCTGGATTTGGCTAAGTGCTTCTTTGGGGTGTCATTTAACTGGTTTTTTCTATTCCATATGGCTCCTATAAACTACTTATTATATTGAGGAGTTTGAGTAGATGAAGGTTCTAGTCTTTTCCCAATAGTATTTTGTAAGTGAGGTAGGTATTTCCTACTGTATCACATGCGCATCATGAAGCACATAATTATCTCTATTAGCCCATCTTTAATGTCCCACCATAGTTTGGAAAAACTTCATTGAAGAACTGGTATTTGAACAGGGTCTTGAAAGACTCTTGCCAATTGATCAAGGACAGTGATGCAGAGGGAGGAGCAGGCACAGAGGCAAATAATCATACGTACCAGGGGATGATGTGAAAACTAGCAAGTGTCAGTTTTTCTTTTTATCAAATTTAGGATAGATAATGCACTTTAAAGATTGCATTTAAACTCAATTTTATTCACCATTACTTTTAGGATAATTACTTTTGAGACTGGAACATTTTATACTCTGGCTAAACATGGGTTTTGCTATTTAAGTCACTCTTACTAATCAAGATTTTTTTTTTCTGCCCTACTGAAGAAAGTTTACTGTTTTTTCTTAAGATATATTGTGGCCTGTAGTAAGAATGTCAAATCTGGGAAGAGGCCTTTTAGTTTAATAACATTGCTTGATCACATTGTGGCATATAAATAAATAAATGCAATTTGCTAAAATTTTATTCAATTAAATCACAGGCTTTGTTTCATGAAATACTTGACTGTGTGGGTCAAGAGCTATTTTATTGAATGCACATCCTAGAATAATGTTATATCCATTTTATTGAATGGTTTAAATTGACATTTGGTTAATAGGAAACAATAGCCCCTGATTAAAAAATTAATAATGGCAGGAATAGGAAAGACTATCACTCAATTAGTGTTTTCCAGGGATGCATACAGTTGAGTTATATAGATAAAGTACACCTTGGAAAGCTGGGACTGATAATAGGAGGTAGAAACATTTTATACAGAGGAGGTAGGTAGAGCCCCATGAGAAGGGTCTCCTATCTGGAATATCTCCTCATAATCTTTTTGTTAATGACTGAGATTTTGCCATTAATAAATAATTGTTCATTACTAGAATGGAGAAACTTTAGGTCTGATTTTATAATAAGCTTTACTAGCATTAGCACCTTGATGTATATTAGCTTTGATAGGGTAGTCCGTCCTTGACAGGATAAGTAGGTGTCAGTAGAGCAATGACATTGAGCAGGTCAAGATGAAGTAAAAGGGAACTTCCAAGGGAGATGAGGCTCACTAGTGGACACATGACTGCAGTAGTTGTGCTGTGAAGTCACTGCTTGGGTTAGGGTCTGCTAATCCTATAACAACAGCAAGGTCACAGCTGGGTGTGTGTGTGTGTGTGTGTATATATATATAAAATATATATATATAAATATATATGTATATACAGTTTTATGGTTATGATCGTTAATGAAACTGGTTAAAGGTGAGTGTTGAAAGGATGCATCTCATATAACTATTTGGTTGATAATTTGTCATACAGAGGAAGTCTGTGGTTAACATAATCTATTAATATGTTAATACATGTAAGATTTGTATGGAGTATTCCCTTGTAAGTCAAAATATCATATGAATTATTTCTGCAAGGTGGTGAAACTTCCCCCAGCCCCCAGGGTGGTATATGGGCCCAAAGATTCTGTTGGTGGGTAGAAATAAAAGGGCTTTGTTTATAGCAGTATTTTGTCAAAATGGAAAGATGGGGCCATAAACAGTGGAATAACCAAGTCAGAAATAGGATTAACAGGATTGTGTGTCAGTCCAAGGTATCAGCCAGTTCAGGAGTCAGCTGAAAAGGACTTGTGTCTGTATGCCCCTGCGTGTGCTAACTGGCATGTGCTCTTGTAGTGGGCACACTTGAGCTAAGGGGTCATCATGGGGAGTGTCCAGTAGTGTGAGCAGTGCTTTTTCATGCTTGCATTCAGGAGATTCCCATGCTGGTGTGTTAAATAGTAAACTTAATGTGAATGTCACTTAGAGAAAACAGAAATTCACAAGGTCACGTAAATGCTCAATTGGAAGTGTAACTGTGTTTTAAGTAATGACTTAGTTTGTGTTCTGTTCTGAATTGGTGTTTGGGGACATAAAAACATCCCAAACAAATAGCCACTACATACATTTTGTGGTAGATGAGGAAGATTTATCTCTACATATTGGGATTTGAGCCAGTATTTTTTTTTTTTAATTATAAACATAAAATGTGACTAGAATACATTCCCAAGCTATTCAGTCAAATGGGTGCAATGAGTTTGTGAGCTGTGCAAGTAAATAAAGTGAATGTGATTCTGAATATACATATCTCTGATATAGGGGTCAAACTGAGCTACTCATAAAGCAAACAGGGAAAGAAGAGTGAGGCATGAATATACTGGTGGGGCATGATTGTCCTAGCCTCTAATGGTATCTTTCAGAAGTTAATATAATATTTCAAGAAAGAGTTTTAGGTTTCAGCAGTGACTAAAATATAAAGTTTACGAAGTAACCTTTCATTTAGCACAAGGAGGCTTTCATCAGGAATCTCATAAAAGTCAAATGGCAAGGACAGTAGATAAAAGACAAGGACCCTCTCAAACCATGCTGCTTCTCTGCTGCTCCATATGTGGCAATCACTGACACATAACTTCCTCTGTGTGCTAACTTCCTGACATTTCTGTATCATGCTTAGTTGTGCTTCCCTCTCACTAAATAGCTGCACAGTCATTTATTCATTCAATAAACATCTATCATCAGCCTTCTATATGCCACATACTGTGCAATGGGCTGAGGATGAAGATATAAAGAAGACAGGCTTTGTTCTCCAGGAGTTCACAGCCTAGGAAGCTGGTTTATAGCAGTCTTTAAAAGGGCTACTGCTTGATGTTGCCTATTTCAGATAAAAATAGAAAATATACTATTCCTTCTCTCTCTTTTTCTCTCCTGTCTCCCTATGATGCCAAACTTCCAATCAGCAATAGTTACATTTCTAAGCTTCTATCACAGACTATTTCTATTTTTATTCTGGCCAAGGCAACCACCCTACTCAGTTCCTCTTTTTTCTTCCTTTCCCCTCCTAATCATTATCTCCTAAAGATAAAATTGTTTTCTTTACTGAAGCAAGTAGACCACTGATTTCAAAGTTACTTTTTTCTTTCTACCCTTCAAACACATTTTAAATATAAAAACAACATTTTATAAGAAAGCATGATTTTCTAAATACTTTATAAACCATATTTGCCAATCATATAGATCAGAGGGACCTGATTTTCTGAAAAAGATGTGTGGGCTTCTGTACTTCTACTTGATTAAAGCTAAGGAGTCACCTTTTCCTGAAACTGATCACATTTAGAACAGTTTTGAAAGTTTTTGCTATGGCTGCCTCATACAAATGAAATGAATCGACAAAAATGAAATTCACATTCTTAGATTGGTGACTTTCTCAAAGGCCATTGGGTCAAACCTGAAAAGGAGAGCACATACCATAGTCCACCCCACTTTCCCCAGAGGAAAACAAGGTGGATGAGCTACTTCCAAAAGTGGTAGACATCTGTTCACTAAGTCTTAAGTTTCTAATTTGTAATTGGTAAGAATCACCACCTCTATGCTGAGACTTCGACTGATGCTCTCTGAATTGTGTGTTTCCTTTTGTTGTGTTTGAATCTGCTTCATGAAAGCACTTTTTAGCTTTCTGCTACATTTTAGGAAACAACTTTTAAAAATCCAACAGAAGATGTATTTTATAGAGCAGGAAAGCCTAATATTTTCCTCCTTTTGAGAGCCTGCACCCTTGTGAATTCTTCATTTACTCTGCTTGGTTGTAAGGACTTATGACAAGATCCTGTGGTTTGAACACCTGGTCCTCAAGTGCAGACTGAATATCTACAATGACCCCCTTTAGGATCTAGGAAGTCTCCCTGGACGCTTTCAACATTCTATTAATGAAGACGTAATTCATTTTCACTATATCACTACCACTGTGTTTAATTAGTAAATATATCTGAAAGCTTCCATTTAACATATTGAAACAAAACCTCTAGATTTTTCTTGTAAATTCGTTATTTATAATTTGATAGTCTTTCAGTCTTTTCTGCTAATGGATCAATTTTCTCCTTTTGATGATGTGACTTTTTCTCTACTCAGTCATCTAGAGGCGATGGATCAGTATTTCAACAGCTATCACTGCTTTTTATATTTTATCCTCCAAAAATATGTCTTATGTGCTCATTTTCAACAGAGGAGGAATTACAAAAATATTAAATATTCTATTCTTACATGTACTCATACTCTGCATTTTTAAGAACAACACACTTCCCTTTTAAAACTTGAAATTATTGATAGATATTTAAAAATATATTTATCGTAACAATGTGCTATCAAACCTTGTTTAAAGTGCACAAATATTTCAAGCTTAAACAATGTGTTGCCAATTAAAAGTTATAAAAAGATGCTTGGTAAAGTAAGCTAGAAGGAAAACACTTTCAAGTACGCTTAGACAAAAATTTTAATATAATGCATATCAGAGAATTATGGAGAACAAATAACATTTGAGATACACTAACTTTTTATTTTATTGAAAGTGTAAATCAAGACTATCGATTGAAATAGAATCCTTAGATAATGCTATACTCCTTTTTGTGGTAAACTCAGGGAAAGGAGCACATAGAATGTGTTCTTGAATTTTGGAGTACTTCTTCTTTTGGAGGAGTGACTCAAAACATTTATGCCTTAGCCAGGGCTCTCCAGAAAACATAGCCCAAGGCAGAACTTTCCATGATAATACTTTACTAGGAAGCATAATCCCAGGATGGCAATAGTGAGAGAAGAAGAATGGGGAGGCAGAGAAGGAGGGACAGCAACTACAAGGTGGCTCATTAGCAAACTGGCATGACTTCATGAAAAAACACAGCCAGCTTGATCATGTGGATGAGAAAAGCTGTCCGGAATCACAGCACTTTGGCACAGTCTAGCAGAGGGAAGAGAAGAGGGGAATCTGTTAGCTTCTCACTATCTTCTCCTACACTTCTGGATTTTGTCACCTGACCCCTTTGGACAGTCCGTGCAGAAGCCAGATCCTACATCCCTTGGCATGACACTTCATCTGAGTATGGAATAGTTGGTGGAATAGTTGGAGAAGCCAGAATCCTGAGCTGGGCTTGGAGTCTGGAACTGTGGCAGCTCCTTCCTTAGTGGGTATAATAGCAGCTGGCACAGCCTACCTAAATCCTGAGAGGTGGCAGAGACAGCTGGTAGTGTTAGAAGGTAAGGCAACAAGTTTCCCCTAACAGCCGAGGGATCAGAAGGCAGGTGAGTCTGTGCAAATCTGGGAAACACATAAATTGGGTCTTGTATAGTCCTCCCCTGGCAGCATTCAGATTTGCTCATACCCTCTTGTGATAGTTTAGAGTGGGGCCTCCATCTTTGTAAGAACAAGGGATTCTCATTTCACCCTCAAAAGGGAGATATAAATCCAGCCAATCATAAATCATCTTTTAAGATGGTGACCTATTGCAATCTGATAAAATCAACAATCTCTAAGTCAGACTACAGTGCCTTCTGTTGTTGCTTATCCTGCTGCTATAATTGATATTCAGCATCTTTCTCAAGGATTTCTTAAAGGTCTGAGTTCTTAATTGCATTTCCTTTGTTAGGATATGGTTACTGCTTGCCCACTGACAGTTGCACTGGGCATGAAAGTACTAAGAGAACACAGTGAATTCCCTAGGTTTTAGACACTCCTCCCTTCCCCATTGTGTTACAATCCTAGCTTGCTATTGTAATTAGGGTTGATTAGCTCACAAAGTACTGAAACTCTTTTTTGTTTTTTTTTTTCCTGCCCTGCTTGTCCACTGACATAAGGAGTTCAATGTGGTCAAGTGGTTGTCACAGCTTACAAATTAGTGGACACAATATGTCCTCTGGGAGAAGTAGTAACCACCCCATTCGTGGGTCCAGGATTTTTAACCTCCAGATCTTAGGTTTTTAGCATGTGAAAGCATACATGTTTGTAAGTGGGTCACTGGGAACGGTGGTGCAGAGTGTCACCTAATTCCCAACATTCCAACTGTTGAGAAGATAGTACCATGTATTGGTCCTTGTTTAAATACAGGTACTGCATCTTGAAAGACAGTGCTGCAATTCTGAGATGGGTTTGCCCCAAGCTAGTGCTCTAGTTGAGCTTTTCAGAGACTATCTCACTTTTATCAGGCGATACTTCTAGCAATGCTCTCATAGTCATGAACCCATTGTCTTACACACACACACACACACAAACACACACACACACACACATATATTTTAAATCTTGTGGTCTGAAGACATGTTGTGGGGATGCCATGTTGAAGAATCAGGGATTCTGTGAACCCATTGGATGTTAGTGCTGGTGGGGGCTGGATTCCATTTGCCACACAAAGACGTTTCAACTGAGTCCAGAAATGGTCAGAGGAGCACAAGCCTCTTTGGTTCCAACTTGGTAGAGTGTGAGAGTTGGAAATGCTGTAGCTCTTGCTGCACTGGGCACATAGAGAACTAGCCAGAGCCTGCTTCTTTTTTTGAGGAGAGTGAGACACTGACAATGCTCAGAAGTTAGGCAATGGTGGTAGGGGTTGAAGCTCTACATCGAGCACATGGCAGAAGATTTAGGAAGACGGCAGAGCCAAGCAAATTTCTGGGGTTGGAGGACACAGAAATTGCATTTGATATACATTCTAAAAACATTTTCACTAATTATAATCCTACATAACTGTGCAAAGTGGTCAAGAGTCAAGTAGATACATGTCTTTGGTTGCAGACTCCTCAGCAGAAGCAGCATGCAATCTAGGTAAGATTCATAGCAGGTTGCAGAGCCAAATTCTTTCATCTCCTCCTCATTCCTATTCCCCAAGAATGGTAGTGTGGTTTGGTGGTACCCTGGGAAGCACATAAGTTTAGGTATTAGGAAATCTGGTTCTAGTCTAAAACCTAGCTAGCCATGTGACCTTGCATACCTCTCTTCATCCCTTCTGGCTTTAGAGTCTTGACCTAATATGATGAATAGCTAAGTTACTTCAGTTCCAAATCTTATGAGCTGTCACTAAAATCATATTGTATTGGCAAGAAATGCCCCCTCTAGGCTTATTACTGGCTTCAGGCTAGTTTCTACATATTGAAGGAATTGATGCAAGGTGAAGAAGGCACTTTGTGGTGGAATGTCAATTGAGCTTTAACAAAGTTGAAAGATGGAAACATATTAAAGGCAGACAGAGGTAAACAATAAAAAAAAAGAGATCTATGGAATGGATACTGTTAACACTCTGCTACATGAAGTTGATAAATAAGAACATATTAAAACAGCAATATTTAAAAGAAACAAAAAGTGAGGCTTAACCTAGTACCTTTTCAATACCACTTATTCTCGCTCTCTTTTAATTAACTGTGATCAAACAATAATTCTGGAACTACTTTTCTTACGAGCTGGGGTGTTCAGGGGTCAGTTGCAATGGGCACTTCTGCCATTGTTTGGCAGCTGAGCACCTCAGCCTAGAATCCCTGCAGCCTTTCTCCCTCAACTGCTGCCTCATTATGAAGGAAGCTGTCACTTAGACCCTCAGGTTCTGTTCTTTGAAGCAGCCACTGATGGGACAGAATAGGTTTAGTTCATTGCTCATTACATACTTATGTAGGGGGAGTCTTTAAATTATCTTTTAGCTTGTCGTTATCATTTAATATTTCCTACTTCCAAATTAAGTCAGGTTAGAAAGATGGAGAAAAATTATGCAGGGGCTCTCTCGTCTCTTTCTTTTGCTAAAATTCCTTGAGTTCATCTTCCAAGCAGAGAGAGATACAGGAATGATAAAATAACTGGCCTAAAGTTGTTAGTCATTCTCTCCTTGGTTGGTTTTTGCTGTTTAAGCATCCAGGCTTCCTAGTTTTTAGTGAAAGAGATTCTTTAACATTAAGCCAGATTGTTGCTAAACCATGAAATTTTTTGATTTTTTATAGTTTATACCCATTCTCACAACTCTCAGCAGTTCTGCATCTCTGATCCACTGAACTTTTGACATTTAAGTATACATATTTTCATGTTCCTTCTTCTCTGATTGCTCCTTTTTAATTGAAACATATTCCTGATTTCTGGGTATATACTCTATGAAATATATATGTGTACATTTTTATAATATATATGTACAATTGTATGTACATGTGTATAATATAGATGTATAACTATTAGACTATTTTCACATATAAATAAGATATATCTCTTATTTAATTGAACTGTCTTTGTATCTAACAGGGTTTTGAGTCTTTATGGTGAACACTGTGGTGTGATACCTAGATCTCTCTCAAGGAAGAGCAAGACATTCTAATTGTGAGAATATTGTCGACATTTAAATTATAGGGATATTATTCTCTAAGATACACTCATGGTAAATATTGTTCCTTAGAGCCCCCTGATTCAGTCTTCCTCTTAGTGATTTTATAATTAAAAAAAATCATTTACAGAATTCTAGTACCTCTATGTCTACTACTACCAGCTAGCATTTATTAAGCACTTACCATGTGCTAGAATCTGTTCAAAGTACTTTATATACATCAACCAATTTAAGATCCATAACCACACTATTGGGTAGGTATCATCAGTATCTCCAGTTTTGTGGATGAGGAAACTAGGGCTTAGGCACATTAGGAAACTTTTCCAAGATCACAGGGTCAAACATAGTGAGGGCTGGAAATGGATCCCAGGAGATAGGATTCCAAGTACATATTTCTAACCATATCACATTATTTCTCTCAATACTAGGGGATGGAGTTATATTCCAACAAAAGTTTCGTAGGCTTTTTTGGGTGGCAGAGGGATGAGAGTTGTATACTATAGTCATGTATACTATAGTTGTATACTGCAGTCATGTGGATACATTCTTAGAAATGTGCTGTTAGACAGTTACCTTGTTATGCAAAAATCATGGAGGGTACTTACACAAACCTAGATGGTATCGCCTACTACACCCTAGGCTATCTGGTATAACCTATTGCTCCTAGGCTACAAATCTGTGTAGAATGTCACTATACTAAATAGTGTAGGCAATAGTACACAATGTTAAGTATTTGTGTGTTTAAATATATCAAGATAAAAGATGGAAACTTGGATAGGGCCCCTATCATGAATGGAGCTTGCAGGAAAACTTTAAGATGCTATGGATAAGTTAGTGAGTGAGTAGTAAGTAAACGTGAAGGTCTGGGACATTACTGTATACTAATGTAGACTTGTTTTTTTTGTTTTCGGTTTTTTTTCTTTTGCAATGGGGTCTTGCTCTGTTGCCCAGGCTGGAGTGCAGTGGTGTGAAATTGACTCACTGAAACCTCCTCCTCTTGGGTTCAAGCAATTCTCCAGCCTCAGCCTCCCGAGTAGCTGGGATTAAAGGCACCTGCCACCACGCCCAGCTAATTTTTATATTTTTAGTAGAGACAGAGTTTCACCATACTGGTCAGGCTGGTCTCGAACTCCTGATCTCAGGTGATCCACCCACCTTGGCCTCCCAAAGTGCTGGGAATACAGGTGTGAGCCACCACACCTGGCCACGAATGTAGACTTTATATACACTGTGTGCTTAGGCTGTACTACATTTATATATTTTTTTCTTTTTTCAATAATAAATTAACTTACTGTAACTTTTCTGCTTTGTGAAATTTTATCTTTTTAACTTTTTGACTTTTGTAATTATACTTAGCTTAAAACATGAACACATTGTATAGCTTGGACAAAAATATGTTTTCTTTATGTTTTTATTATATAAACTTTCTTCTATTTAAAATTTTCTATTTTATTTATTTATTTATTTATTTTTGACTTGTTAAACTTCTTTTGTTAAAAACTAAGACACAAACACACACATTAGCCTACACAGGGTCAGGATCACCAGTGTCACTCATTGTCTCCCACTTTCACATTGTGTTCCACTAGAAGGTCTTTAGAGTCAATAATATTCATGAAACTATCATCTCCTGTGATAACAATGCCTTCTCCTGGAATACTTCCTACCTGAGGTGTTTTTGCGGTTAACTTTTTTTTTTAATAAGTAGAAGGGGTACCCTCTAGAATAGTGATAAAAAGTATGGTAAGCACATAAACCAGTAACACAGGCATTTATTATCAAGTATTATGTACTGTACATAACTGTGTATGCAATAGTTTTATGTAACTGGTAGTGCAGTAGGTTTTTTTATACCAGCATTACCACAAACATAAATAATGCATTGTGCTATGACATTATGATGGCTACTACATCACTAGGCAATAGGGATTTTTCAACTCTGTTATAATCTTATGGGACTACCATCATATATGCAGCCCATCACACAACTGTATTTTAGTTTATCTATGATTCTGATTTACTTCATTAATAGGAAAAATAAGAGCTAATTAAACCAGACACAGAAAGGAGAGCTATGTAATTATTGGAATACTCAGATAATGTGCTATATATTTAGAAGACACGACTGCTAGAAAAAAAATGTGTTTAAATTTTAACATTTATCTGTAAATAGCTGCAAAGTTGTCATTTGTGTGAGTGTGTGTGTATGTGTGTGTGGTGTGTGTGTGTGTTTTATAGAACTAGAAGTGTCAAAATTTCATTTCTCCACGACTAGCTTTTTAGAAATGCTAGATATGTGGAATCAGTCTCATTAAAACAAATAAAAAGAGCACTAGAAACAGTTTTAAGTACCTTATATTTCAAAAACATTAAGTTCAAATCCCAACTGATATGGCATTTTTATTAAAAATGTCTCAATGCTTTGTTTTCATGGTCAAATGGATGACTAAACATTCAAGATTTAATTTCATCCCAGATTCTTTCTATTTAAGGACAATCTTTTTAAAGAAATTTAAAGAATGTTTGCAGTAGAAGAGATTCTGATTGCTTTGTCCCTATGTGTTCTTTTAAAACATATCTTTGAAAAGCAGATGGTTAGATGCAGACAACATAGAGTTTATTTCATTCCTTTGTCATAACTCATAGCTTGAAATTTAGAAAACCTATATTCAGGAAAGGAAGGAAGATAATCAGTTCATAGTAAGTTTTATTTCACATTTCCCCTTGCATGTGAGTAGGAGTAGCCATGTCTTTATTCTGTTGCAATGCATTTTACATCTATTCTAGGCATATGTAATGTTTTGGATTAGGTTGTTGGCCTGCCCTCAAACTCCTGCATACTTCCCCAGCTGCTTTGACTTCAGAGAAGCTCAATAAGCTATAATTTTAAGAAATGGAAATGAGGGAATGGTTTAAAGTATTTACCATTTCTTCTAGGTTTGTCAGTCAATTATATTTATTCTAAAACTATTCTGTGCAAAGAGATTTTCTTGGTGGTATAGGATGTTGAAGAGGGGAAAGTGGATAATGAAATGGTATTTTCATTGAATATTACTGCAACATACAGAATATGCAGTGGAGTCTGCTATTGTGTTATCCTTTTTAGATCAGGTTGAAGAGGGACAGTAAATATCAGCTTTTGATAATATCTATAAAATCTCACTTCTCTGAATTTTTTCTCCAATTAAGAAACAGAAATGACACATTCGTTCTTGACTCAGTGCTTCTCACATATAGAAAGAAAAAAAAGCAAAATGAAAAACAAAATGTAAGACAGAAATCCATGTGATTGCAAATATTTTTTGTTGCAGTTTTTGAATTTGGTGTGACATTATTTTTTGGATTATTGCATAATTAATAGACTATTTTCATATTCCTTTATATATATTTATTTTAATTTGTCTTTGTTGTTTTAAAAATATTACAAACTCCTGCAATGAGGAACTAGATATCCTTTTTCTTCTTTCTAATACATTGTTTTCCATCTAGCATAAATGCTATCTTAAAATGATAAATTTGCAACATAATACTTATACAATCTAGATATTTAAAATTTTGTTGAAGTAATTCTTACCAACTTTAAATATTATTTATGGAGTCCTTTAGTTCAAGGTAGGGTGCTAAGTACCCACTTTCATCTCTCCTTTTCTCCAAAGTATTATGCAAATAACATAAAGTCAATATAAAAAGAATGAAGTCATAACTGTGCTGCAAGAAAAGAAAGAGCAACATCAACAAGTCAGGGACATTAAAGACCTCATGGAAGACACAAAGCAGACAGGTTGGAACTGATAAGGAAACTAGAGAGACCAACAATGTAAATAAAACTATGAATAGTTTTTCCCAAGTGAACCCCAGGAGATTCTAAGATAGAATCAATAATTAGAAAAAGAAAAACTGGGCCATAGATAAGTAGAATAAGAATTGCCTTCTATATAGCTGAATCTTTTCTATTTACTTTTTCTGTCTTTTCTCCCTTCATTTTAATCTAATAAAAATATATTGATGACCTATTATGTGCTAGGCACTTTTAGTTTTAAAACATGCTAAGTTCGAAGTGTTTTCAAGACATCTAGCAGGACTCTCTTGATATCTCTCTTCATATATTATTTTTTTCCCCAGTCTTTCACATCTTTTTAGTTGGTGTCTTTGTCTGTTTTGTGACATTATAATAGAATACCTAAGACTAGGTAATTTATAATGAACAAAAAGTACTGGTTCACAGTTGTGGAGTCTGGGAAGTCCCTTCCTGTGTCATCTCACGGTGGAAGGTGATAGGGTGAGAGAGGTCAAGAGGGGTTCAAACTCACCCTTTTATAAAGGCACCAATTTCACAAATGAGGGTGGATCCCTCATGGCCTAATCACTTCTTAAAGGTCTCACCTTTTAATACTGTTAAAATGGCAATTACATTTCAACATGAGGTGTTTTTGTTTTTGTATGTGCGTGTGTGAGAGGGAGTCTGACTCTGTCGCCCAGAATGGAGTGCAGTGGCGCCATCTTGGCTCACTGCAAACTCCACCTCCCAGGTTCACGCCATTCTTCTGCCTCAGCCTCCCTAGTAGCTGGGACTACAGGTGCCCGCCACTACCCCCCGCTAATATTTTTGTATTTTCAGTAGAGACAGGGTTTCACCTTGTTAGCAGGATGGTCTCGATCTCCTGACTTCATGATCCGCCCGCCTCGGCCTCCCAAAGTGCTGGGATTACAGGCGTGAGTCATTGCGCCTGGCCTCAACATGAGTTTTAGAAAGGACGAACATTCAAACCATAGCAGTTGGCTTCATCATTCTCTCAGATTTCTAACACAATAATCTAAGAGTCATCCTTGGTTCTGCTTCTGTTTTTGCAATATGGTATCCAATCCCACACCAAAGCCATCAGTTTAACCTTCAAAATATATCTAGGTCTGACTACTGACGACGTCTACCTCTCCCATTTTATACTGGACCAATGCAATATTTTTCTAACTGGAATTCTTGTTTTACCATCTGTTTTCCAAACAGTCACAGTTATCCTTTAAAAATGTATATCAGGGCCATGCGTGGTGGCTCACGCCTATAATCCCAGCACTTCGGGAGGCTGAGGCAGGTGGATCACCTGAGGTCGGGAGTTTGAGACCAGCCTTGCCAACGTGGTGAAACCCTGTCTCTACTAAAAATTCAAAATGTTACCAGGTGTGGTGGCACACACCTGTAGTCCCAGCTACTCCGGAGGCTGAGACAGGAGAATTGCTTGAGCCTGGGAGGCAGAGGCTGCAGTGAGCTGAGATCATGCCACTGCACTCCAGCCTGAGTGACAGACCAAGACTCCATCTGTAAATAAATAAATAAATAAATAAAATAAAAATGTATATCAGATCCTTTCACTTCACAACTCAACTGCTGATTCATCACACTTACCAGAGTCTCCCAAGTCATACAGGAAAGATGAAATAGGATACAATAAATAAAGGCAGCTAAGGAAATTCTTCAGAAGATTTAAATGCATAGATATTTCTTTCTTTTAAGAGGAAGGAAAATATTTAACTTCAGGTCTAGTCACACTACTTACTATTATTATAAATAGTCAAAAGTTAATAATGTCTTACAATGGTGAATCAAGAATTTGAGGATTCAGTACTACATGTAATAATATATCTAAATAAAATGAGGAAGTGGCTGATAAAACAAAGTAGTCCTCTTTCATAAGAGATATCAAGAAATATTATCCAAATTGATAAACTGAAAAAAAGTTCATTTATATTATTTAGAATTGTAATGATAGTCCCTAAAGATCAAAAACTGCATACATTAAAGTGATCATTTTTGGGAACTAGAACTTGGGGAGACAGTAAAGGAGATATTACATATATTCTACTATGTAATTACTCTTTTCAAATCATATGTAGAAATTACTTCCATAATATCAAATCTAATCTAAAAATACTTATATTAATAGTGAATTAGTTAAATAGATTGTAGTATATCCATATATTAGAATAATATTCAACATTTGGATTAAAAAGTATGTGAGGGTGAGAGGTGAAGCCAACTGGACTTCCTGGGTCGAGTGAGGACTTGGAGAACTTTTCTGTCTGGCAAGAGGATTGTAAATGCACCAATCAGTGCTGTGTCCAGCTAAAGGATTGTAAATGCACCAATCAGCATTCTGCAAAAACGCACCAATCAGTGCTCTGTGTCTAGCTAAAGGATTGTAAACGTGCCAATCAGCACTCTATCAAATGACCAATCAGTACTCTGTAAAGTGGATCAATCAGCACTCTGTAAAGTGGATCAATCAGCAGTATGTGGGTGGGGCCAAATAAGGGAATAAAAGCTGGCCACCCAAGCCCCCAGTGGCAACCTGCTTGGGTCCCCTTCCACGCTGTGGGAGCTTTTTTCTTTTGTTCTTGACAGTAAATCTTGCTGCTGCCTACTCTTTGGGTCCACACTACCTTTATGAGCTGTAACACTCACCGCCAGGGTCTGTGGCTTCATTCCTGAAGTCAGTGAGACCATGAACCCACCAGCAGGAGCAAGCAACTCCAGACCTGTGACACTTAAGAGCTGTAACACTGCAAAGGTCCGCGGCTTCATTCTTGAAGTCAGCGAGACAATGAACCCACTGGAAGGAAGAAACTCCAGACACATCTGAACATCTGAAGGAACAAACTCCGGACACACCATCTTTAAGAACTGTAACACTCACCACAAAGGTCTGCAGCTTCATTCTTGAAGTCAGGGAGACCAAGAATCCACCAGAAGGAATAAATTCCAGACACAAAGGTAGTAACCAAACAACTGGGGTCTAAAACCTGTAATAAAATACCATATCAATTGGATTTAATCTAAAAATGTAGAAACTGACAAAGGTAACCTTCACAGAATACTTACATTTATCATGGAATTATTTGATGCTACAGATTATTTAATATAAAATGATGTAATCTGTATAAATTAAATCTCCCCCCAACACTTTTTGAGAAGAGAGACAGTATGGGCAGGAGGCCACAGTTCCTGTCTTATGTCAGTTTCTCTGGGGAACAGATCTGGGACAGAGATTTTCAAGTAGGTAATGTATTGGGAGTGCTTTGGGGAACACCTGTGAGAGAGAGAGGGCAGCCAGATTGGCAGTGGGAAAAGCTGAGCTGTGATGCTGTTGGAATACCTAGTTGACCCCATGGGGATTTCTGGGGCTGGGATGGACTTTCACAGTTGTCATAAATGGAGGCAAGAGTATTGAGTCTTTGTACCCTCACATCGACCAGTCTTTGAATATAGGTTGTCCCTGTGGAGGGTATAACTGTGGGTGAAGGAAGTTTCTTCGGTTGAAGCCAATTCCTGTAGTGGGATTGAGCTATGAAGCATGGTTGGCAAACATTCCTGGCAGCTGGGGCAGTGAGTGCCTTGGTCCTAAATGGGGCATCTGAGTGGAATGCCATAGCCTCCATTACAGTAGCATCTAGGTAGTATCTGTGATTGTTCCTTAGTCGCCTTATAGTGTTCCTTTCCCCCGGTGGCTGCCTAGATCATCACTGTGGATAGGATTCAGTACAAGGATCTCTTGTCAGAGCAAAGCTCAGAGCTTGTGACCAGAGACTCAACCTTCCAGCATTGGAACAGTGGAAGAACAACAGACAGTCCTGCAGAGGAAGCAGGTGTCATGAAGCAGGGTCAAAGCCCTTATATGTTGGTTCTAAATGGGGATAGTGAACATTATATCCTATTTCATCTTTCCTGTATGACCTGGGAGACTCTGGTAAGTTGCCATAACCAGAACCTAGTTTCAATCTATACATGTAAATTTTCAACAGTGGTAAATGTTATGAAGCTAAGGAAGTAGTATATATGCATAATTATAAGGAAATATTGTTTTCCAAAAGTTATTCCTCAAAAAAGATACAATTTATGTTTGAGACCTCTTAAAATCATATTACAGAATGTTATCTCAATTATCCTGTTTGAAGCAAGAAATGCTGTTTGGAGGATATAGTTTTCAATAATTTTAATCAATGCCATTTATGCTCTCTTGTTAAGCTCACCTGACGTAATCGATAAAATAGTTTCAAAGAAGTCCAAGTAGTAGAGAAGTAGAAGTAGAGTTAGTTATTTCTTTCTGTGTATATACATTCACAGATAAAAGTGTTTGAAACTGTTTATAAAGTTTAAAAATATTAATTTTAAAAGCAGTGCTATAAGTAAATATGGAAAATGGAAATAAATATCTACTGTAGTGGTTCTCAAACTTCAGTGTGCCTCAGAAGCATCTAGAGGATTTGTTAAAATGCAGATTACTTGGCCCCACCCTCGAAGTTTCTAATTCATAGGTCAGATAAATGCCAGGTCTGGCATTTTGCATTTTTGGTAAGTTTCCAGGTGATGCTGATGCTGCTGGCTCAGAGTCACACTTCGATAACTGCTGGCCTATTAGATAAGTGGAAATAATCCTCATAATAAAAAATTATTGTTCTAGTAGTTTGTGAATGAGTTCTTATGGTTTGGAATACATATTCTGTAATGGCATTTCCAACAATTAGATGTAGTTGAAGATAAAATGCTTCAATAAGTTAAGTTGTAAGACTCCAAAACTAACTTTAATGATCACAAATATTTATGTTCAAGATACATCTGAAATGTTTCAGTTTCATGAAATTGGAGAGTGGGAACAAAGTGGTATTTCATACAATGTTTCATTTAAAGAATGTATCATTCCAAAATTAAGTCAACATTATAAGCAGACATTGACTATTTTATATATATCTCTAAATGTTTGTACACTAAAGCTGGCCACCTTCCAAAAATATTGGATCCACTTGTTGGGAAAGTAAAAATTTACCTTACATTTGCAGTAAACTTCTACTTGATATGCACATGGTATTATAGAACAAAGCAATGAGTATAAAGCAATAAGTTTCATACTATTTATATAATAATAAATTCACGTATCGTTATGTTTGAGTTCACAGAAGTATGCTGGTTTATAACATGGATAAAGTTCTGGAAAAATACACTCAAATTTTAAGATTGAAGAGTGACACATGGGAAGATTTTCCACATGATTTCATACTACCTACACTTCTAGACTGACTATTTCGTGATAAGTTGTACTACTTTTATAATTTAAATCAATTTTGAAGTGACAATCAAGATTTATTTAAATAGAAGGAAATGGAACATACTTCTAAAACTAAAAGCAACAAATTACAGATTTTTTTTTTTTTTTTTGGCATGGGGATGTACAAGAACATACAAATAAATAGTTATAGGCCGGGCACGGTGGCTCAAGCCTGTAATCCCAGCACTTTGGGAGGCCGAGACGGGTGGATCACGAGGTCAGGAGATCGAGACCATCCTGGCTAACAGGGTGAAACCCCATCTCTACTAAAAAATACAAAAAACTAGCTGGACAAGGTGGTGGGCACCTGTAGTCCCAGCTACTCGGGAGGCTGAGGCAGGAGAATGGCGTAAACCCAGGAGGCGGAGCTTGCAGTGAGCTGAGATCTGGCCACTGCACTCCAGCCTGGGCGACAGAGCGAGACTCCGTCTCAAAAAAAAAAAAAAAGAAAGAAAGAAATAGTTATGGGGGAGGGCATTAAAGAATTCACCCTGGGACAGGGGAATCACACCCTTCAGCAAAGTTGAAGATCACATCTCACTGGGATGCCACATCTCAGTGGCATCTGTGTATAGCATGTGTCCTACTTTGGTATAAAGGGATTCCAGGAGAATTCAGTGCAGGAGGAATGAAAAAGGGAAGTTCCCCTCAGCTCATGTGTGGTAGGAATTGCCCAAACCATGAATGCAAGCCTGAATTTCTGGCACAGACAGAAGGATGAGAAATCAAGGCGAAAGTTTTTAATTCTAGTTTCAAGAACTCCCTGAGATGACATGCAGTATTTTATGCATATTTGCATATGGAAATTTGGGGCAGGGCTCAAAGCAAATGTTAAAAGGGTCAATGATGCAATGCAAGTTAGGAATCTCTTTATTAATCTGGCTCAACACTGTCCAGAAGCATCAGTGTCTTTCCTTGTAATTCTCCTCTTAAGGAATATTTCCTGTAATAAATCTTAAAAATGCTCCTTAAATCATTTTATATATTTTTTGTTGTTTTGAATTTGAAAGAAGCCCAGAACTAATTTTTTGATTAAATTTATATAACTCTTCTTGGCCTAGGTTTTATGATACAATTATCTTCTACCCTTTATTATTTCTTTTTCCTCTGATTTACTTTAATGGCTTTATTATATATTTGTCTATTTCTTTAAGCTCCTTTAAATTATTTCTGAAATTAGTTGACATACAGACAATAAAATAGTAAGTGTTGATTTTAATAAGCATGAGTGAAGATCAGATCCTTCATAACCATTTTAGATTTTTACTTTATAGTTTTGTACAGAATATGCTACTGCACGTATACATAATAACTAAAGACCATTAAGTCTGAAAGGGATTGTGGAGATGTTGCGAGAAGTCAAGGACCCTGAATGGAGGGACCGGCTGAAGCCGCGACAGAAGAACATAAATTGTGAAGATTTCATGGACATTTATTAGTTCCCCAAATTAATACTTTTATAATTTCTTACACCTGTCTTTACTGTAATCTCTGAACATAAATTGTGAAGATTTCATGGACACTTATAACTTCTCCAGTGAATATCCTTGTGATTTCCTATGCCTGTCTTTAATCTCTTAATCCTGTCATCTTCCTTGTAAACAGAGGAGGATGAATATCGCCTCAGGACCCTGTGATTGCATCAACTGCACAAATTGTTTGTAGAGCACGTGTGTTTGAACAACATGAAATCTGGGCATCTTAAAAAAAGAACAGGATAACAGCGATGTTCAGGGAACAAGAGAGGTAACTTTGAACTGGCTGCCAGTGAGCCGGAGGGAACAGAACTAGATTATTCCTCTTTCATAAACAAATAGGAGAAATATCACTGAATTCTTTTTCTCAGCAAGGTGCATCCCTGAGAAAGAGAATGCGCCCTGAAGGTAGGCCTATAGAGGGCCCCTTTTTAAGGCGTCCGGTCTTTTATGGTCGAAGCCGAAGGGATGAAATAAGTCCTGGTCTCCTATAGTGCTCCCAGGCTTATTAGGACAAAAATTCCCACCTAATAAATTGTGGTCAGACAGGTTATCTGCTCTCAAACCCTGTTTCCTGATAAGATGTTATCAATGACAATGCATGCCGAAACTTCATTAGCAATTTTAATTTCACCTCATCCGGTGGTCCTGTGATCTCACCCTGCCTGCATTTGCTTTGTGATATTTTATTACCTTGTAATAATCTAATACTAATAATAATAAGTATGTGATCTCTGTGACCCACACCCTATTCATGTACTCCCTCCCCTTTTGAAAATTGCTAGTAAAAACTTATTGGTTTTACAGCTCGGGGAACATCACGGATCCTGCCGACATGTGATGTCTTCCCTGGACACCCAGCTTTAAATTTCTCTCTTGTGCTCTTTCCCTTTATTTCTCAACCCAGCCGAGACACTTGGGAAATAGAAAAGAACCCACGTTAAACATCGGGAGCGAGTTCTTCTGACATAGAGAGAACTTGGTGCCACTTTCTTATTGTAGACCTTCATTCTTAATCCAGTGATCCAGAGAGAGGGTTACGTGACTCACTCCCAGGCACATAATCACCTATTGTTTGAAGTAGGAGTTGCAGTTGTGGAAGCTGCCATCACAGTTGGTGCAAATCTGCATTTAAATCTCAACAACCCCATCAGTTCTCTGTGATTTAAGTCACCTGCTCTTCTGGATCTCAATTGCTTACAAAATTAAAGTTTTATGTCTGTGTATTAGGTAATGGTTAATTAATTATCTAATTATGCATTCTTTTGGACCAAGATGTGGCCCTTCATGTGCAGTATGATACCATATTTCAGCAATTCTCAGATTACCGTATTTTTCACATTTAATATCTTTGAAATTAGAATGTGGCATACAATTGATAGTATGTCATAGTTTAACGTCCTAGTTCAGTTATCAGGCTTTTAAACACTTTTTTAGTGGTATATAAAATAATGATATATCTTATAATTGATAGTGTCTAAAATTCAATGCAGTACCAGGGAGTTGATAAATAGAAAACAAAAAACCATAACCACCTAACTTCCCTATCAATCAATCTTCTCTATTTCAGAAATGATAGGAGAAATCTTATTGTTTAATTGATTATTGGCTTTTTATGCTACCAAAGAGGAGTAATTGCAACAATACGATGAACATGGATGGTAACCAAAAGATGTGTGATCACCTAAGTGTAGCAAAAAGAAAATATTACTGCATGTTAATTTACGTCCCATGAAGTTAAGCACATATGCCATCGTTTGAGTGATGTCATCCTCTCCAAAATTTATGCTGAAACTTAATCCTCAATGCAACAGTATTAAGAGGTATGATGTTTGAGAGGTTATTAAGTCATAAGAGTTCCACCCTCATAAATGGGAGTCACATTCTTGTAAACAGGCTCAAGGTTGAAAGGAGAGTTCTCTTGCCCTTCATTCCTTCCATCATGTGAGGTCACAGGGTTAGTCCTCTCTGGAGGATGCAGCAACAAGACACCATCTTGGAAGCAGAGAGCAATTTTCACCAAACATGCAACAGGGCCAGTGCCTTAATCATGGACTACCCAGCCTCCAGAACTGTGAGAAATAAATTTCTGTCCTTTATAAATTGCCCAATTTAAGGTATTTTGTTATAGCAGCAAAAACACACTAAGACAGCATGCATCAGCTCAATTATATATTGAATATTATGAAAGACTAGTTTAAATTTCAGCTCTCTCTTCTTAAATACATTTTTAGCTTTCATTATTCTATGCTTTCAATTCCTGTGGGTTAATGTAATTTTGGTTAGATTCTTGATTACTTGTTGGAACTATATCTGGATTTAGGATGTAAAAACAATAACTTTAATATTCCCAAAGAAACTGCTGAAATATGCTGTGTATATATAGGATCAGGCTATCTTTTTCCTTCGTCTACCACTTGTCATCAGTCTTTTGCAAGTAGTAAGTGAAAATGGAAGCTGTCATCAAGGCCTCAGCATTTGCTTTGGAGCCTTCATGCGGCAGATTTCTGTTCACTTCTCTTAAGCACTGAGCTTCAGCCTGTTCTTTGTTGATAATCAGAACTTGACTTTATCTGCACCTGCCACTCCAGCCAGTACATAGATTTGCTCATTACACTTGTCTTCCACATCATTTAAAAGACCTAGCATAAAAGACTTAGCTATGATTACAGATTGCTTTCAAAAATGCTTCCTTCTGGTAGTAGCCGTATGTCTTCCCATACATAAACATATGTAGGCACGAAGACTCTATAGCAACAGAAAGAGGTCCTATAAAATGCTGAGGATGTAGTCTGGTGTTAGTGCACCAATTCAAGGTATGATAATAGAGGTTCAGCTTAAATTTCAAGACTACCTTTATGTCCTTGTACCTAGGAATTGAGAACAGTCTGTTAAGTAATGCATGTGCAGCCATAATTTGTACAAAGAGATTTATGAGAAATGTGCCCTCTGAGTTTTTTGTTGTAATGATGAATGTGATCCAATCAAACCATTAAAATGACTTAAGTACAGCCAAATGTCATTTGTTGCTTGCCATAGTATTTTAAGCAAAAATAGCCATTATAAACTCTTGAAAATGTCTTAATTGCTTTATAAGCTATGACAGCTCTGGATGATTAGTAATAGCCATTTGACTTTTGTGGAAATTATGAACTGTGAAGGCCTAAATGTCATGTCTGCATGAGGACGTAGAAACTGTTTATTCCTTTTTTTGTTATATCTTGTAATTATCCAGAAAAAGTAAGAGAAGTTGGATCTTGAAATAGTTTAATGGCTTATTTCAGTCAGTAGGGTCTCCTGTACTATGACCTAATTTAGGACATTTTAGTTCAGTGATTGTTGACCAAATAAATTAAAGTGGTCTTAGATTTCTTATCTTCTGGATTAAAATAGCTTTTATTGAGGAGGAAAGTCCCCAACCTACAAATTTGCTGCTTATAATTAAATATATACATACATATATTTAAATTGCAGACTGTAGTATTTCATAGGTTAGGAAAGAGAACAGTAATAACAAAATCATGAAAAATACAGTCATCCCTGCATATCCATGGGGGATTGGTTCCAGGATACCCCATAGATACCAAAATCTGAGGGTGGTCAAATCCCTTATATAATATGGCATAGTATTTATATATAACCTATGGACATCCTTCTATATACTTTAAATCATGTCTAGATTACTTATAATACCTAAACATTGTAAAGGCTACAAAAATAGTTGTTTTGGGGTATTTTATTTATATTATTATTAATAATTTTTAAATATTTCAGATCTCCAGTTGGTTGAATCTGTGCACGCAGAACCCACAGATACAGAGGGTGGGCTACATTATGTAGCATAAGTAGACCTTTACCATCTTATTAAATGACTGTAATTCAACTACAATTTAGTGAGTGGAAAGGAAGACTGATTTTCTTTATCATTTGTTTGTTCAGTTTCAATAAATGTGTACTGAACCACTACTATGTTTAAGATGTTAGAATATGGTTTTTGGATGTTTGTGGTTATAATAGTTTTTTTTTTTTTTTTTAACTGAGTTACCATTTATACAATTGTTTATGACTCCTGATATTTTCTTAAGTTTTCCCTCAGATAGGTGGGGGTAAAGGCAGGTTAGGATTTTTTTTTTTTTCTGAATCTGGTTATTTTTGTGAGCAATGAGCATCAAGGAGCTGACAGAGGAGGACACCTGTATTCAACGACACTTAGTGAGGATGAGGATAGGGTCAGAGGATTAATGTGATAACACAGGAAAGGAGCGAGATAGCACAGCTGTGAAATTTTCAGAAGGAGTTGGGTCAAAAGAGAGTAACTGACACTGTCAGGGCGTATATGGCCCCGAAGCCTTGAACTGTTATATGTTCCAAAGTAAGCTTTTATCTTAGGTCTTGCACTGTAGTAGTCATTTTGTCAAGCAATTAAAATTTTTGTCACCATTATATTTAGGATTCTCACTCTTACAAAAGTTGTCCCAAATTACAAGGAAGTCCAAAATAAGAAGAACATCAGGAGTGGGTATGGTGGGGTTCAGGGGAGACCACATGTATACCAGATCTGCTACCAAAGAATTGCCATAGACTTAAAACTTATGCTTTCAATTGTGAAATCTAAGTCATATTCTAAAATATGAGCTGTCAAAAAGCATATTGCTCCATCATAATAGAAAACAAAAATAAAGCAAAACATGAGTCATTTGGCATCCCTCCACTGATGTTGCTTTTTCATCATGACAGTCGAAAGCTGGTTGATATCATTCCTTCTCATTTGCTGACGCCACTCCTGCCTTTACTCTGGATTTCCTGATGGCCACATTTCTTACTCCACATCAGTCATATGATATTTTGGACAAGGACTGTTATGGTCTGAATCTTTGAAAGTGTTATTTTAACTACTTGAAATTGATGCCATAATGTCTAGAACATTTTCTAGCATGTTGAAAGCATTCATGTTTGTTGACTCAGTGAAAAAAGATTCTCTTTTTTCCTCTCTGGAAAACTTGCAGGGACCCTGCCTGCCTCTCCTACAGCCCCAGGCATTTGTTCTCCCTCTGCTCTATTTTTCCCCTTCACTATTTCTCCTCTCTCCTACTTTGGAGTTCTCTTGAGAGTTGGAGATGTGATACAAGTGATCAGGGTCCCAAGAATGGGAAAGGGTGGTACAGACCTCTAGATAATTATGCATAGATGGCACTCTGCCCTTTGTTTTATTTGGCCCGGTACTCTACTGTTTTTTTTTTGTTTGTTTTTTTAATTGCTTTAATGGTATAAACTGTTGTTTCAATAATGAATTTAATTTTACTTAGTTTCAGCCGGGTGCGGTGGCTCAAGCCTGTAATCCCAGCACTTTGGGAGGCCGAGGCGGGTGGATCACGAGGTCAGGAGATCAAGACCATCCTGGCTAACATGGTGAAACCCCGTCTCTACTAAAAATACAAAAAACTAGCCGGGCGTGGTGGCGGGTGCCTGTAGTCTCAGCTACTCGGAGGCTGAGGCAGGAGAATGGCGTGAACTCGGGAGGCGGAGCTTGCAGTGAGGGGAGATCGCGCCACTGCACTCCAGCCTGGGCGACACAGCAAGACTCCATCTCAAAAAAAAAAAAAAAAAAAATTTACTTAGTTTCAAGAAAAGTTAGTATTTTGTCTTGGTCATTGAGATATAGGCAAATGAAACAGGTGAGTTTAGTTTGGGTTCTTAGATTAAATGCAAAATTTGTTAAATTCATCCATAATTACAGAAATTTACTTTTTCTCACTAATGCTAAGATCAAAGATAGATTTTAAAGCTAGTTAAATATTTAGCTTAAAAGATTTAGTTTTACTATGAATATTATCTAAAGTGATAGCAAAAAAGTATTCCATTAATATGAAGGTTTTCACTGCTGTATTAATAAGGTTGCTTATTTTTACATGTTCTGCCACAGCAAAAACAAAAATATGAATTAAAAAATTATTTTCATACAGTCAGTATTCTAAACATATACCTCATTACAATGTGATCATATTTTCATTAAACTCTTTATATCTCATGATTGGGAGTACTATTATAGAATCTCAAACAGCATTTTTTTTTTTTTTGCTACATTATTTAGGAAAAGCATGTTATTGGATATCTTATTAAACAATTCTAATAAAATGTGGCAATTTATTAAAAACATGGAATATGTACAAGAGAGAATCCAAGTACCTCATAGTGCAAAATATGCTATAAAGTGGTCTGCACACTGGAAAAATTATAAATGAAGAAAACAAGGATTAATGGGAAAGAGAAAGGAGCTCATATGTTTCTTCCTCTTTTCCCCCAACTTTCATCTACCAATAGACAGAGTGTATCATATGAAAGAAAGTTCACTTCCCTACACTATGAGCTCCACAACTGCCTGCATTTCCATCAATTAGAGATTCATTTGTTTAACAAGTTCAATACCTCTGGGAAATTACCACCTGGAAGATTTTATTCTTTCCAGTTTATAAACCAGAGGCACCTGCTTCAAACGTTGCAGAACCCAGGTAAAATATAATCAAAGTTTTAAGTTAAAGAAGCAACTGGGGAGGGATTCCTGACCTTAACACTATCAAGAGTCTCTCTGAATTTTGGCCTTTAGCTTTTGCTTACATGCTCAACTTGATCAGCTCAACAGGTAGAATTTAATTATATGAACTCCCAGGTCTGAGTGTATTCCTTTTAATAAAACAGAGGCACTTTTAATCCCTTCAAAGTATAGACTATTGACTTACTGAACAATCTGCCCAAAATGTGTGCCATTCTTTTGCCTAATATGTTACAGGCCTGAATTTATTGGTCAGTATTCCAGGCAAGACACAAAATTGTGATGGTAGTGATAGGTTGTCAATGCCTGTGATGTTTCAGTACTGTGTTGGTTGAGGTTGCTGTGATTCCTGCCCTCAGAGCTTACAGTCTAGCAGGGGGATTATACATGAAATGTCTCATTACATAAATATTTAACTACTGTGGTATAAAGAACCATGATGCAAAGAGTATGGACCCATTAACTGATTTAGTTATTCCATCTAAAGAGTTTAAAGTTACTTGCCCTGATTACTTCAAGAGGATGAGAATGACTTCTACGCAGGTTTATGTATGCTTGTAAGGAACTTCAATGTCCCATTCTCTTCTTTTAATATTGCTACACTCAGAGTACGTCAAGAAAATATTACATTAATACTAATTCAATGCTGCTCAACATCTATCAAAGTTCTTGTTGACAGAAATTTAAGGAATATTGTCTTTAAAAATATGCCATTCGTCTTCCTTTAGGCACTCTGTCTCTGGATAAACCCAGTACAATAGGGAGCTGCCTGTGTGAATTCTATTTTATTGCTCCTTTACCCTGTGGAGTTTGTATTGACTTGCAGTTTGACACAATGACATTAACTTGGGTTGAAGGATATTGCAGGAAGCAGCCTGATAAAATGCATTGCTGTTCATACCGTAAGGGTGTTGTGCATTACATTTACACCTTGTTGTCCAAGAGAACATATGGAGAAACTTCTTGCAGCGGTCAACACACAAGTATTTGTGTTTTGTTTTGTTTTTTTTTTTCTCCTTAGCAACCAGTTTGTGTTTATCTTATGGTCTATGTGAATTAAGTAACTAATGCTTTCTGGATGCTAGAAAGTTAAAATAAAGTTTATGGCTCATGTCCAGCAAGTATATATTAATGCATGCATTAAAAATTAACCTCTCTCCTTTTTGTCTTTATCTTTCCCTTATTTCATTTTTCCCATCTTAAATTTGCCTTATCTTGCTGTGTGATACATATTAAGGCATCTTAAAACATTTTTGTAACAAAGAGGGGTATAAAATATAAATCTCATGAATAGCTAAGCAATTGACCTAACATAATTTATTGAAAAACTTTTATTCTGCATGAATCCATAATGTCTTTGTTACATATTTAATTCTTTACATATACTAAGCTCTGTTTTGGGGCAATTTCTTTTTCTTTTTTCTTTTCTTTCTTTCTGTTTTTTTTTTTTTTTTTCTCATTCATAATACTACATTGATTCGGAAACTCTATTGCCTGATATTCATCCTAAGAAAATAGTTAAGGATCACCACAAAGATTTGACTACATAATACTTATTGTGTCACTTTTTTGTAGTAGTGAAAACTGGAAAACAATCTAAGCCTCTAAATATTGAAGATAAATTGAGCAAATCGAAATGTAGTAATATAATCAAATACTTATGTGATAAGATATTGTAGTTTATTTATTGATATGTTCAAATTTATTAAGTGCAATAAACAAAGAGCATGTACGTGTGATTATATTTATGTAAATATGTATTTAAGTGAGATTCTTTGCTTTATTGCTTGGGGAGCATATAATGGCTTTTCAGTAGTACCTAAAGCACAACACTAGAGCACCTTCCTACAAAGACTGGTGGAATGTTTTTCTCTCCTTCAGGCCCTTCTTCAGAGATATTTCCAAGAACACCTTTGGCTGTTTTCTCATGTCCAAAGGACCTATTCTGGTTTTCTTAGCCATGTTGCAAGAGCCAGAATTCAGAAGCTCTTCCTTGAGGCTGAATGACTGTACATTACCACTGAGTTCCAGTTGCTCCATAATAAGTCACCCTACCCCTAGATTTCTAACAAGACTGGAAGTGAATATTGCCCTTGTAATTTATTGATATGAAAAGTGTGTTTAGGGCTAAGCCTTTTGCTCTGGTCAGTGTCCCTTCTGCCGATACACATTTCTGCCCAGTGCAACCCACTCCTTAGAGTGTGAAGGAAAAATGTGTTTTCTTTTGTGTTTTCCTTGGCCAAAGATACTCAACACCAAGATTGCTTATACTGTCAAACTTATGATTGTTGCAGTGTTCACTCATGGCCCTGCTTTCCAAGGCAAATCTACAGTGACTTAGTCTAGAGCATTTTCGAAGTTGTCACAGACTAATGGTAGAATCAGCGCAGAGGACTTAGTCTGGCTCCCAGTTCCTCTCTCTCAGAATAAATATTTCTTTCAGTGGAAACATCCACTTTATTTTGCACACACATATACAGAAAAAGGTTTGAAATGGTGTATACCACAATGATATTGTTGTGTGATTTTTTAAAATCTTAATTTTGCTTATCTATATTTTAAAATTTTTCTACATGATTATGTGTTACTGAAGTGTCTTAGTAGTTTGAGTCTCATGAACTTGTTATGAAAATTTTAAAAATATTTTTGTTTCAGAAATTTTCAAACCTATGGAAAATGGAGACCATAATAGTGTGGAGTGAACTTGTGTACCCACCACTCACAGCCAGCAATCAACACTTTTTATTGCTTTATTACTCACTACTACCCATAGCATTTTGTTTTGCCGCAATATTTTAAGGCAAATCTTAGATATTATGTCATTTTACCTATAAATACCTTCATATTCATTTCTCACTGCAAAGTCATTTTTTAACATACTCGTAGTGCCATTGTCTTAACTGATTGAATTAATAGCAATTGCTTTGTGTTCTCCCCAGTTTATATTCACAATAGTGTACATTTTACACTTGGCTTATTCTAACCAGGAATCAAATGTGCTTTTCATATTTTGTTTAATTTATGTCTCTTATATCCCTCTTCTTCTTCACCCTTTTTATTTATTGTTTTATTAGAACACTGATCATTTGTCCTTTAGAATGTCCAACATTTTGAAATTTGGTTGATTGTTTTCTTCTTCTGTTGTTCAGTTTGAATTTTTTTATTCCATGTATTTCCAATAAATTGGTTGTTAGAATATAAATGTTTGATTATAGTTAGCTTCTTTTAAGACAAAAATAATTCATAGTCATTGGCATCTATTGTTATTGTATTTCGTTATTAGGAGATAAGGCCTAACTTTTGGTGATGCTAGAGCTGGTCGTTGAGTGTATCTTGACACTCTACACGTATACTTACTTTTTATAAAATTAGAACTTGCACACGGTTAAATATACAATTGACTCCAGCCTCCTTGTCCTCTGTTCCATCCTGCACTATCCCCAGATCCAAATTTAACTATTTTCATGTTTAGTTCTTATGGTAATTATGTTTAGCCTTCTGATAAGATGCTTATACTCTTCTTTCTTGATTGGTGAACTCTCGGACATAATCTATCCTAGACATACTCCATCCAGGAGGACTTGTTTATACTGCTTCTTCATCTTATGTTGCTCATATTCCTAATGCTGTTTTATTATTTTCAGTTTATCTGTTTCTTGTGTGTTACTGTGTAAAAATCATTTCACTTGTTATCCTTGGTTGTGTGAATTTCAAACAGAACTGCTTGTTCTCCACCTTGAAAAATGAAGATACTAGCTTTGTATTGTTTCTTCTACCTGTCCTTCTTTACTTGGAGTTTCTTCATTTTTCACCTTCCTGATCTGATAAGGAGACATGTCATTTTCCTTGAAATGGACTAGCACTTGCTTCAGGTAGAAAGTGCAGTGCCCCCAGTCAGCTGTGGAACATCACCTTTAAGGCTGTAGAACAAGGTAAAGATGGCTAGGGAAGGAGGGCTGTCCCAGACAAATTTATGGACTGAACCCTCTCTGAAGAAGGGTCAACTTCAGATCTTAGCCTCGCTCTCAGCCCGGGCCCTTTCTGAGGAGACCGGGGAAGACTGTGTTCAAACTCAGATCCCTATAGCATTTGGATGTCAGCAGAGTGAGGTTTTTGGTCACAGTTGCATTTATTTATTTATTTCTATGTATTTATCTTTCATTGCTATGGGTACAGTAGCAGTCTATTCAGGAGTATGATGCTAGTTAGTTATTCTGGGGACTTGCTTAAAATTGGATGGGAAAAAAATACTAACTGCTTTTTTTGAAAAAACATTAGAAAGAAATGACAATTTTACCTTATGGGAAGTAGAAAATATCTTCCTAACTATATAACCCAAGATGCCATGAAACTAAAATGTATTTCAGTCCTTAAGTAATGAAAAATATATAATAATATATAAAAATAACACATGACAGAGGTTTAAAATTCTTAATACTTAAAATTATTCTTCCACATCCTAAGCAAAAGATGAATAACAAGCAGAAAAAAAAAAAACCCAGAAGATTAGAAGAGAAAATACTTGATAGAAGAAATGCAACAGTCCTAAAATTCTAAAATGCAGACATTTCTAAATACATGTAAAATGATGTTTAAACTATTGCAAAATTGAATTAGAGATTAACATCTATCTAGAAAAATAAGAAAACGGCATACTTTTATAATGTTAATTAACCCACAAACAATCGTTACAGTAAAATGCACTTAAATATTACTCACCTTGTGAAAGTTAAGAATGTAGAAATAATTTATTGCTATACCAGCCTTTTCTATAAGGATATATTCTGCTTTTCTGTGTTTCGGATAAAAGAAAGCCCATGGTGATATTAATAAGAAAAATATTCATTGAAAAAGTAAAGAAAAAAAAGCAAGAAGAAGAAACAAGAAAATATAATGCTTAATGCTGTTTCTCTACACAGAATGTCCTTCTGAGCTTCCTCACCTCAGTAAATTACTACATGGCATTTTCTGAACTAATAGTGATAATTAACCTGTATTCTCACTTGTCTTCTAAGTTTAAATTGATAATTGTGCTGGAAGCTCAGAAAAAATATCATTAGTATATTCTACAGCAGCAACTGAAGAGAAACTGTTCCTTAGTTGATGTTAAATATTGTTGCTACATACAACTAAGAATACTTTTTTAGTCTGGAATATGTATATATTAGAAGCATGTTAGATTTTGTCGGGCATCACAGCTTGGCTGTGCTTGGAAAGAGATATCATTTCAGTTTGATATCTGTCTTGATTGCATTTGCCTGAGGAACAGATAGTTGATTGATTGATAGATCATGATTGATAGATCAACTGATAAAGTGCCCAAGCTAATTGTCATTGCATTGTCAGCAGTTTAACAGCCTTTTGTTTTTCCGTTGCTTTTCCTCAGTGTTCCTAAGTGTTTATAGTGGTAAACATTTTATTATTTACACTGGCGGAAAAAATTGGTGTTCTGACTTCCTCTAACTGCCACACCCCACCTTGTCCTTCATAATTTTTTTATACAGAATAATCATGAAAGATTAAAGAATACAGAGATAAAATCAGGCAAGAAAATCATGGCATGATATGGTTATAATACTGAAACTGAATCAGTACAGAAGTGTTTGAATTCTAACCAGGAAGGTCTCAGCCTCTACCAATATCCAGAATGAAAATTTTAAAAAATATTTCTCTATTTTGACTGGTGGTTTTTATTAAATCATCAGTTTGTGGGTAGAACATAGCAAAAATACCTGTTCTTTTTATTTTTAGCATTTATCATATTTTGCAAGGATATACCGATCTATCTGTTCACAGGTGTAAAGCCTCTCTTATTGTAAATGAACTGCATGATGGGAGGGTTTAAGCCTGTTGTGTGCACCCCTGAATTTATAACACTTGACACATAAAGGTGTTTATAAATACTGATTAATAAGTAAAGAAATAAGAGGAAATCCTACTAGTAATTGTGTGTGAAGGTTAGTGTCTGTTACCAGCTACTGAACGTCATTTCTTAACTAATCCTTCCCATTTTGATTGCAGAGAAACTGACTGGGAGATATCAAAGATCAAGTCCTGCTAAACTTTCTGTCACTTCATTCTAATAGCTTGCTAGCAGGAGGAAGGTGGGTTCTTGCATCTGAATGAGAAGTAGAAAAAGAAATAAATTGGAATTTGGGGCAGAAAATTGGAATTTATTTAAACAAAATCGATTGTATAAAAAAAGGTTATATTAAAAACCAGGAAAAGGTTTCACATTTTTAGTATGCCGAAGAAGGCTATAGTAAAAAAAGTAATAAAGCAATGCTATGATTCAAATATTATAACAATGTTTTTTATTATAGTTAAGATATGAATATTTATTAGCAATAATTATTTTGATGTTTTCTGAGACATTCCAAGATATGGATTCACCATTTGGCTCAGAGAATCAATATTGAGCACACATTTACTTAAAAGTCAAATTTATTTTAAAAATAGGACTAATGACCTCAAACATTATAAAGTGATTTTTGTTGGTTTGAAGATGTGATAAGACCTCATTAATTCATATTCTACATAATTTGGAATTTGTGATTGTTTGCCAAGGCTGACATTTCCTTTTGCATTATCTTGAAGAAAGTTTTAACTGAATAGATGAATAGTTTAAAGAAGATGGTTGAAAATATTTAACCTTTATGAAAGAGACAACATAATTTAGAAGGCTTTAGAACATTGTATGCAAATAGATGCTTTTATTTATGAATTGATTTTTGTCTATTAATTAAAAAAAGCTTAGAATAATTTGTTTTTACAAATATAGTTTTAGTTACTCTAGTATACATGTAATAATTCCCAATAATTATTAAAGATAGTACACTGGAAGTGCATATTATTCATTTATTTACTAAACAACTATTTACTGAGGGGTAATCATGTACAAAGGTAGACATTTTCCCTCATATTGTGGGGTTTTTGGTTTAGTGCAGTGTTTTAGAAACTTGTTTGATTGCACGGCTCTAACAGCAGAAATATTTGGCAATGCACCATTGATATATGTATATTTACCTATAAATAACATGCATGTACTATTTTACTAATATATGAAGCACATTAAAAAAACAATTCAAGAATAAATTATGACAGGGTAAGATAAAAGGAAACATGAATTAAAGTTTTAGTAATACATTTTCAAATATATTTCCTGGGTCGCCTGCTACCCACGTAGGAAGCTCTGCCTAGTAAATGAGATAGGCATTGAATCAGTAGAGAAAAAAATGTTTATATACTTAGAAATATAACAAATTCTATAAAAAATGTCTTGATGATACTTATATACTTATAAATATATTTTTATATTTATATTTGTTATATTTATATACTTATATTTATATACTTATATAAATTTGTTATATACTTATATAAATTATATACTCCTACTCACATTATTTAATTATATATACTTATATAAATTTGTTATATACTTATATAAATTTGTTATATTTATATACTTATAACAAATTCTATAAAAAATGTCATGATGAGAGAGAGGAAAAAAAGACGAGAAAGAGAAAGGAGACCCAAATTATATAGTGAGGTTGAAAGATCCGAGGAGGGGGTGTCATTTGAGCTATGTCTGAATTAACCAAAAGAAGTACGGTGGGAAGAGCATTCCAGGAAGACAGTACATCGTGCTCAGAGTTCCTGTGGTGGCAAAGAGTTTGGTACATTTGAGGAGCTGAAAGAAGGCCCATATGGCTGGAGTGTACTAAGAGGATCTGTGGCAAAAATCTAGGTTGAAGAGTCAGGGAGGGCCTGTGCTAAGAAATTTGGATTTTTTTTTCTGATTTCACTGACAAACAATTGAAAGATTTAAGCAGGGAATTGCCATAATCTGTTTTACATTTTAGAAATACATATTGGTGATACTGAGGTTTTGACCTTGAGAAGCTCAGTAGTTGTTGCTATACTTACTGAGATGGGAATGATTAGGGGAGGAATATATTGGGGGAATGGAGTTGTATTTTGGATATGTTATATTTGAGATGTATTTGTTAGGCTAATGTTAGCTACCATAGCAACTAAACCCCAAATTTCAGTGGTTTACCAAAATAGAAGTTTGGTTTCATGATTAGTGGCTGGCTTTTGTCACTATATATAATGTATATAATATTATATATATAATTATTATATTATTATTATATAAGTACAGATACTTCATCCTTTTATGTAATGTACCTAGCTACTTTTATGTATACTACTTTTATTATATAATATATAATATATATTATATATAACATATTGATTCAAGGATTCAAGTTCTTTCCACCCTGAGTTTCCCCAGGCACTAGGGGAACAAAGCCCTCTCAATCCAGTGGGTAGAAGAGGAAAGAGAGTGTGGAGAATGCACACTTGCTTCTTATTCTTGGAGCAGAATGACACATATATGTTCCATTTATATTTTGTTGGGGGGAAATCAGTCATATGGTCCCACCAAGATGCAAAAGGGTAACCACCATTTTACTCTCTACTTCTATGAGATCAACTTTTTAGTATTCTACATATTAGTAAGACAGGCAGTATTTGTCTTTCTGTGCCTATATTAGTTCACTTTACATAATGTCTCACAAGGTAGTGAGGTAGAGGGTTAGGGGAGTTTGTGGAAATGTTGGCCAAAGAATATGAAATTTCCATTAGAAGGAATAAGTTCAAGAGATCTTTTTGTATAGCATGTTGACTCTGAAGTGGGAAAGAAGATTTCATTTTTGGTCAATGTCTATGCATTGCCACAGGCATCTATTAAATGTTCCACTGGATACATTAAGTAAACAGCTGACTGTAGAAATGTGTATCTCAAAAGAGTGGTCTACTCTGATTATAAAAATGTAATTATCATCTGTGTGTCTTTGTGGAAAGATTAGAAGAGATGTCTTACTAGAACCAAACCCCGAGCACACTGACATTGGTGGTCAGATAAGGATTATACAATGAAAACTGAAAATGTCATCAGGATGCAGAAGGAAATAATCAAGAGTTGGTGGCATAATAGGAACTATGAAATTTTTTTCAGAAACATCTAAAATTCTCACTAGTTCAAGTTTTTATTGAGTATTAAATTGATGTTTTTCTCTCACAATTTGTCTAAATAGACATACTTTTGTATATACTATGAAATACAGTTTTCTGACTGCTGTACAAACTACCTTTAAAATTTTTCTTTTTCTTTTTGTTTTTTGGGACAGAATCTCACTCTATCACCCATGCTTCAGTAAACTGGTGTGACTTCCAGTCACTGCAACCTCTGCCTCCTGGGTTCAAGCGATTCTCGTGCCTCTGTCTCCCTAGTAGCTGGGATTACAGGTGTGCGCCACCACACCTGGCTGATTTTTTGTATTTTTAGTAGAGATGGGGTTTCACCATTTTGCCCAGGCTAGTCTCAAACTCCTGGCCTCAAGCAATCCACCTGCCTTGGCCTCCCAAAATGACCCCTCAAAAGCATGAGCCACCACACCTGCCATAACATTTTATCCTAAAAAGAGCTTTAACATTTATTGTAAAGCGATAAGCATGACATTTTTAAATTTTAATTTTAAAATTAGTAACATTTTAGTTTTTAGTATGGTAAAAAAATTCTCTTGATTTTAGTTATAAATTTCTACCCAAATATTTGAGATTTGGGGACTAACAAGTCAATTCATAAGCTAATGTAATCTGTAGCAACACAGAGATAAATAAAAAAAAGTTATTAAACCATCATTTCAATTTAATTTTTTAAAATGCCAATACTTAAATTTGTTAAAATATGGGTTATATTGAGATAAATTTAGAGCAGCGGTTGGCAAACTCTAGCTTGTGGGTCAAATCCAGTCTGACACCTGTCTGTGTACAGCTGTCAAGATAAGAATAATATTTACATTTTAAAATAGTTTTAAAAAAATCAAGGGAATAATGATATTTTGACACATAAATATATGTAAAACTCCAACTTCAGTCTTAATAAATAAAATTTTATTTGGAACAGATAGTTCATCGTTTTATGTAACATACCCAGCTACTTTTATATTCTAGCAACAGAGTTAGCAATTGAGACAGAGCCCTGCAAAGTCTAAGATATTTACTATTTAGCCATTTCTGGAAGAGAAAATGCCAACCCTTCATTTAGAGTGTAGAAATGAGGACAACTGGCATTTAAGATGATATTTGCGATGCACTGAAAACAGAGACAAACACAGAGCAAGCATTTAATATGTTACTTTTTCATCTTTTCCCCCATTATTTTTCAGGTTATGAAGTCAGTTGAAGAGAATTTAAAATATTCAGAGTACATTCATACTGTTAAATACAATTTCTTATTAGAATAGTTTTATATATTTGAATTTATACTAGAATCACCGTTTTTTGTTAAAGATCTTCAATATACATTAGATAGTTAAAGTGTTTTAAGTCAGATTGTTGTAAATATATAAGTTAACTGTAACAGGTGCTTAATAGCAATATTATATAAAGGTGGCATATTTAGTTCATTGAATTTTCTTTGTAATTTACTGTTTTTGAAAATCCAAGTGTTTGAAGCAAATAGGGAACATAAACTTTGTCTTGTATCTGCTTTTATTCAATATTTAGAACTGTGGTATGGTGATCAGGTTAGTTGAATATCTATCCGGTTAAGTAAATGAAGTATAAATTTGTATATTGTTAAACATAATAGACCAAGTACATGAAATAATAATTATCCATATCATAAATTCAGAAACTATGTCTTATAATTGTTTATATTCTTCATTCAACAGAACAAAAGTGTTTCAGTTTGTATAATGCAACTGGTGGTTAGATTAAAATTTTAATTTTTTGATTAAAATTTTCAAATGGAATCACACATCCATTTTTGACAAAACATTTGATCTGATTTTTCCATTTAGATAGACATTAATATGATTTCTGCCTATTTACATTTCTCATAAATTTATGTTACTATAAAGTATAAGACCAGGGGTTTAGAAACTTGAATCTAATTATTACCTTCTAATTAAAAATCATTGCTATCCCAGCAATCATATATATTTTTTCTCTTGCTATTTTTTCTTCTCACCTCTGCATATCTCCTTATTTTCTAGTATTGCTTCTATCCCTAAATACTTTGAGATAAATATTTTTTCATAGTATGAAAAGCACTATTTAAAATGCCATGCAAGTGTAAAAGTGTAAAGAAAATAAATCTCTGCATTAGTACATTGTAATAAAAAAGAGTAAACTCCTTTCCCTCAGGTGTTGCCCAAAATATTTCCTTTGTAACTTTAGATTCAAATATTACATGACAAATACTTTTATGCTGGTAGAAGAAAATATAACTAGTCAAGAAATTAAAAATTTATTGTATATATAAGCTGCATATTTATATATATACATATATATAGTTTCCTTTATTAAAATTACACAATTTTAACTAGCTCTGTAGGTGGTAAAATACACAATGTCAATCTTCTTCACAATATTAAATATAATTTTCCTGAGTGTAGGAATAAGATTGTGGTATAGCCTTCTCCAAGGGTGATGAAAACATTTGTTTGTGGGAAGAACATACATAAGAGAGGATGTGATTGAGAGACAAACTTTTAATCATGTCTAGAGTTCTCCCAGTGAACCAAAAAGAACATTAATTTTGAATATTGGTATGGTCATAAGTCCTGGTTTGTCAAGCCCTAAGTCTTGTGATGGGTATTTGTTGTCACTAATGACTTCTGTCTTTTCAGCATTGCCCTTTCTTTGTAAAGGACGTGAAGAATCTTACCCTGGTTTTTGTTTTGTTTTGTTTTGTTTTTTTAACAAGTGTTGCCCATTATTTTTCTTATTGTTTTGAGGCTTGAGGTAGTTCCAACTCCACTTCTCAGATACAGCTAAGATTTTGTGCTGACTCTTTTTTTTTTGAGACGGAGTCTCGCTCTGTCGCCCAGGCTGGAGTGCAGTGGCGCGATCTCGGCTCACTGCAAGCT
>NW_012114644.1:3483171-3485923 GCF_000951035.1 Colobus angolensis palliatus | reverse complement strand
AATTCTTTTGATAGATTAGGTAACAATGTCAATCAATCATAGACAGGTAAATGGCTTTCCTCTCCCCCCAATAAACTGCCCAAGTATTTAATTACACTTTATTTTAAAAATGAATTTTTCTTAGTTTTCTTTTTTTATGTGTTATCAATAGCAATGATCTTTTTGTAAATGGACTCAACATTTTTTATTTTGCATTTATACTTTAAGATAACTTTTCTTTTTAGTTGCCTGATTTTTATATCTGAGATTTAAAGTCACATATTAGCCAGAGATAGAAAAGTATAAGATGGAATGTAAAAGAAATTTCATAACAGGTTCTCACCTTCTGGAGGATCAGGTGATGATATTTATTTCATTTGTAGCTTCTATCATGAAACTGAATATTTATATAATATTCTTAAATTTCTATAACACTTCAAAAGAAGGTTTCCATACAAATTATTTAAGATGCATTATTATTGGATCCAATTTATAGATGAGGAAACAAGATTCAGGGAGTATAGAAGATACCGTCAATCCTCCAGCCATACTCTTTCTGCATTTATCCTATCTGGGCATGCCAGCTTGCTTTCAAACTGCCAGTAAATGTGACCGTTTGCTTTCCCAGTGCCACAATCAGAGGGCCCACAAAGTGTTTGATTTATCCTAATGGAATTCCACAAGATATTGCTTCACCAAGGGAACTACTTACAAGGATGGAGGTCCAACAGAGGACACATGACCTCAGGCCATTAGCTCTACCTTTATATGTATGACCCAGAAGCTGCTGGCCTGATAACATGCTGCCTACTTCTTTTGTGTGTGTTTTATTTATATTTCTTTTGTGTGTGTTTTATTTATACATCACAGTTGTACATATTTTGGGGGTACTTGTGATATTTTGACTCATGTGTACAATACATAATGATCAAATCACAGTAACTGGGATATCCATCACCTCAAACACTTATTTTTTTAAGGTGTGTTGGGGACATTACAATTCTTTTCTTGCTATTTTGAAATCTACAATAAATTATTGTTAACTATAATTTCCCTAATGTAGCATCAAATACTAGAACATGTTCCTTCTATCTAACCATTTTTGTACCTAGTAACCAACTCCTAATTCCTCCCTCCCTCTCCTGCTTCCCTTTCCATCCTATGGTAACCAGCATTCTACTCTCTACCTCCAGGAGATCCACTTTTTAAAGCTCCCACATATGAGTGAGAACATATAATACCTGTCTTTCTGTGCCTGATTTATATCACTTAACATAATGATCTAAATTCCATCCATGTGGCTCCAAAGGACAGGATTTCATTATTTTTTATGGCCAAATAGTATTCCATTGTATATTTGTGCCACATTTTCTTTATCCATTTATCCATTGATAAGTGGTATTTAGATTGGTTCCATATCTTGGCTATTGTGAATAGTGCTGGAATATACATCAGAGTAATCTCTTCCATATATTGATTTCCCTTATGTTTTTGGATATATACCCAGCAGTGGGATTGCTGGATCATATGTTAGTCCTATTTTTAGTTTTGTGAGGAGCCTCCATACTGTTTTCAGTAACAGCTGTACTACTTACATTCCCACCAACAATATATGAGTGTTGGTGGGAATATAACTGCATCTTTGTCAACATTTGTTATTCTTTGTGGTTTTGATAAAAGCCAGTTTAACTGGGGTGAAATGATATCTCATTGTGGTTTTGATTTGCATATCTCTGATGATTAGTGTTGTTGAGAATTTTTCTTTTCTTTTCTTTTTTGTTTTTTGAGATGGAGTTTTGCTCTTGTTGCCTAGGCTGGAGTGCAATGGAATTATCTCAGCTCACTGCAACTTCCACCCCGTGGGTTCAAGTGATTCTCCTGCCTCAGCCTCCTGAGTAGCTGGGATTACAGGCTTGAGCCACCGCGCCCGGCCGTGCTCACTCTTGTTACTGGCACTGAATAAGAAGATATACTGAGCATTTCTTAATTGTGAGTGAATATCTAGACAGCTTCAGGAATGTGCAAACAGATTTTACATGGCATCATAAAGGTTATCAATATTTGCTTATAACAATATATGTATTTTTAGTTAAAGCAATTATAATTTATAATAAAAACAAAAAGAATAGGCAAATAGAGAAAATTTATAAAAATGGAAATTGTCTCCCTTTGAAAATAACAATATATTCAAAGAGGTAGTTGATATCTCACCTGACAGTCAATTGACACTCTCATTCTTTTGAGAGAATGCTTTCGGTCTCCCCAGGATTATCTTGCTCATGAACATTACTGTTTGGACCAACTAGATCAAATCTGTTCTTTCTCTTATAAAAGGACCTTCTTGGCAAAAAACAAACAAAAACTCCCACAACAACAACAACAAAAACCCCACCTCTCTCTGTGCATGTAAACTTTCTTTTCTGCTTCCTTACGGTGTCAGCATAATACCCTTTCTTTCCTAGTAGACCTTTTTTTCTACTTGTCTAGCTCTTGCATGTCACAAAGTAGCCTCATGTACCTAAGACTAGGATATCATTTTTGCCTATAAAGTGTACAAAACTTAATATAACTTAAAAGAAACTAGATTTTTATGAAAATGGATATGTACTTACTGTATAGAAAATAATTTGAGCTGATCCTCAATGGAAGAAAATACCACTGGGACATTTAAATTAATTAAGAAAATTTTGAAAAGAATTTAAAGTCTAAGTATTGATTTTATTGATCTTAGAAATCAAGGGTACCCTTCAGTAATCATATTTCTAAAATAAAT
>NW_012114644.1:3481536-3483121 GCF_000951035.1 Colobus angolensis palliatus | reverse complement strand
CAGCCTCCTGAGTAGCTGGGATTACAGGCACCCGCCACCATGCCTGGCTAATTTTTTGTATTTTTAGTAGACATGGGATTTCACCATACTGGCCAGGCTGGTCTCAAGCTGCAGACCTCAGGTGATCCACCCGCCTCGGCCTCCCAAAGTTCTGAGATTACAGGTGTGAGCCACTGGGCCTGGCTGAGCATTTTTCATGTATCTCTTGGCCATTTGTACATCTTGTTTTTCTTTTTTAAAATTTTTTTTGAGATGGAGTCTCACTCTGTCACCCAGGTTGGAGTGCAGTGGAACCATCTTGGCTCACTGCAACCTCAGCATCCCAGATTAAAGCAATTCTCATGCCTCAGCCTCCTGAGTAGCTGGGACTACAGGTACCCACCACCACGCCCAACTAATTTTATTTTTCAATTTTTATTTTTAGTAGAGACAGGGTTTCACCATTTTGGCCAGGCTGCTCTGGAACTCCTGATCTCTGGTAATCTGCCCACCTTGGCCTCCCAAAGTGCTGGGATTACAGGCGTGAGCCACCATGCCCAGCCTGTATGTCTCCTTTTAAGTAATGTCAATTGAGATATTTTTGCCCATGTTTTAATCCAGTTATTTGTTTATTTGCTATTGAGTTATTTGAGTGCCTTATGTATACTGATTATTAATCCTTCAGATGGATAGTTTAAAAATATTTTCTCCCATTCTGTGGATTGTCTCTTCACTTTGTTGTTTGTTTCCTTTGCTGTGCAGAAGCTGTTTAGCTTAATGCAATCCCATTTATCTATTTTTACTTTTGTTGCCTGTGCTTTTGAGGTCTTACCCAAAAAATATTTGCCCAGACCAATGTCCAGTAGCGATTTCTTAACGTTTTCTTTTGATAGTGTCATAGTTTCAGGTCTTACCTTTAAGTCTTTAACCCATTTTTGCATTGATTTTTATATATGTTAATAGATGGGGATGCTGAGAAGCCAGATTCTAGCTCTAGGGGAATTGGCCTCTGCTTTCAAAAGATGTTATATTCTTTAAATTGATTGCCATTATATGATACAGTGTCTCTTGATAGACAAGGAACCAAAGAGTGGAAGTTGGTATGGCTCATCTCAGTTTCAGTCTAATTGACAATTTTGTGATTACTGTTGCCACAACTTTAAACCCTGGATTAAAGGTCTTTGTTACTAAGAACAAAAAGTAAGGCTTCTACCAATGGACATAGTAAATGTTCCACTAAGCTTTGGCTATGGCTATCACCTGATCAGTTTGTGCTTCTCATAATAGTGGCCAATCAAGCAAAGAAAGAAGTTACCACATTGGCAGGATAATTGACCCTGGTTGTCAAAAGGAGCTAGGATTTCTGTTATAAATGAGGGAAAGAAAGAGGATGGATAGAACTTAGGGTATTCAATGAGATGCTGTTAGTTCTCCCATGTCTGATTGTAGCAGGACAAGCCGCAGACAAAACTCCTCAGACACCGGGTTAAAGAAGGAAGAGGCTTTCTTTGGCCGGGAGCATCGACAGACTTTATCTCAAGAGCTGAGATCTCCAAAGAAAGAGTTCCTGGCCCTTTTAAGGGCTTACAACTCTAAGAAGTCCACG
>NW_012114644.1:3460928-3480601 GCF_000951035.1 Colobus angolensis palliatus | reverse complement strand
CACTGGTTGGTCTTGCCACTGACTTCATTCCTGTTGTTTTTCAGCTTTTAATTTCTCCTCTTCAGTGATGGGAGACAGTAAGAGAAATGGCCTCTCTCCTCATTCCCCCCTTTGAGATCCTCACTAGTGGGAGTTCTTACTCTCATCTTCAGTACACAGTCCTAATTCATGACAAATATACTTATTTTCTACTATATAGCCCTTTTCCTAAAATAGAGAGCCACATCTTATTCTATTTCAACATGGGTCACCATTGATTGTTGCACAGGCACCAAATTTTAAGATAATTTGTTTGGGGACTCCTTTTTCTTCTGTTCTAGTTATTACTTTACTCATATCAGATTTTCTCCAGTTGCCAGTCCTCAATCTTATTCCAAAAACTGTAGTCATAGGGGGCTCAGATGGGTTATAGCACACATCAGGCTGATCACTTCCTGGACTACATACCTTGTACTGGGTGGCATAATACAAACAAGTCCCTTTTAGAGTTCTAGTACATTCATAATAACTATAAAACTGAAAGACTGTTTTAATTTTTGCCCTACCTCAGTAACTTGATGTATACATTGGAAATAGTCCTCAGTCTGAGGAAGGTCAGTTGAAGTCCTTACTGTTCAAGTCCAAAATTTAAGGAAAATGAGTCCCATGATGGACTTCCTCATGCTTCAGCTATGGGTGGACCAGTCAGCTTCCAGGTGTGACTGGAGCAGAGCTTGTTGTCTTCTTCAAAATAACTTTGCAGGGGTTGTCCAGGCTTGGTCTTGCCTCCCAGGTCTCAGGTGCTGCAGGTTTTACATGACTATGGTGGATCCAGACTGGATCCTCTAGGAAATACTTGTTACCTCTACATTTGGGCATCTTGGTGAAGTCTACTTGGAGATCTTCAAAGCAGGCTGCCCCATAAGCTTATATGCTGGGCAGGACGGTTGGACTTTGCTTAGCATTGTGCTGTTGGCAGGTGACACACTGCTGCGCCACTGTTTTGGCAAGGGCTGACAGATGTGAGATGCAGAAGTACCGGTTTAACAACTTTTCAAGTGACTCTTGGCCTAGGTGGGTGGTCTCATGCACAGTCAGTATGACTGCAGCTCCTGGCAGTTGTGGCACAGCTGTTCTTCCTTCCAATAACCAGATCCACCCCTCTTCTATCACCTGTCCTCCCTCTGTCTGGAGAAAATCCTTCTCTTCTTTAGAATAAGTAGGTACAAGGTCAGATGCCTGAGGGAGCAGGGGGACAGTGACTGCCTGGTAAAGGGTGGATGCTGCTGAGTCTGCTCGGGAGCTACCCAAGGCAATCAAGGTGGAAGCTTACTGGTGTCCTCTGCAGTGCATGACTGCCACCTTTTGGGGCTTCCACACTGCCTCTAACAATTGTAGGATCTCTCACTGATACTTCGTATCTTTTCCCCAAGAGTTCGACAAGCCTTTTTCTTTATATAATTCCCTATGCACTTGGAGGGTTAAGGAGGCATACCAAGAGTCAGTGTAAATGTTTACAGTCTTACCTTCACTTAGTTCTAAGGCCGGAATTAAAGCAATGAGTTCAGCCTTCTGGGCTGAAGTACCCTGGGGCAATGATTTGGCTTAAGTGACAGCATCCAGGATTAACACTGCATATCCTGCACACCTCTCTCCTTGTGGGTTGACGAAGCTGCTCCCGTTCTTGTACATCTCCCAGTCTACTGATGTCCAAAGATAGTCTTGGAGGTCGGGCCTGCTAGAATAAACTGAGTCCAACACCTCTACACAGTTATGTTCAACTGGGCTCTCTGATGCTGGGAGTAAGCTGGCAGGGTTCAAGGTATTGCAAACTTCAATGATTATGCAGGGATTTTTACAGAGCAAGCTTTGGTACCTAGTTAGTCCAGCATTTGTTAGGTAATGATGTCCTTTAGTATTCATTAAAGTCACCACAGCATGGGGGGCCTTTATGCTCAGATTTTGACCAAGAGTCAGCTTATCTACTGCTTGTGCTAACAGGGCAGTTGCTGCCAAGGCCCTCAAATATGGGGGCCAGCCTTTAGAAACCCCATCTAGTTGTTTAAAGAGGTAGGCCACCGGCCTCAGCCAGGGCCCCACGGTCTAGATCAAAACTCCAACCGCCATCTTTTCTCTCTCTGACACATGTAGTGTAAATGACTTCGTCAGGTCAGGCAGCCCCAGGGCTGGGGCCAACATGAGTTTCTCTTTTAACTCATGAAAAGCTTGTTGCTGTTGGGACCCCCATTCAAAAGGTTCCTTGTTGCCCCACTTTGTTTCTCCACACAGTGGCTTGGCCAGTACTGCAAAGTGTGGGATCCATAACCTGCAGAACCCCATAGTTCCTAAGAATTTTCTCACCTTCCTTCTGGTCTTAGGGTCTGATGGTTGCAAATGACTTGCTTTCTTTATGATCACAAGCTGCGCTCCCCCTGTCAGATAGTAAATCCCATGTAACATACCTGCTGTCTGCAGATCTTAGCTTTTTTCTTGGACACCTTATACCCACAGTCCTCCAGGTGGCAGAGCAGAATATCCATTCACTTGGCGCACCCAACTGCCTTGGGGTGTCCCAGCAGGAGGTCGTCGACGTACTGGCGCAACACGCAGCCTAGGTCTCTGGTGGGAAACTTTTGGAGGTCTCGAGCCAGTGCTTGTCTGAAGACAGTAGGGGAGTTCTTGAACCCTTGGGGAAGCCGGGTCCAAGTGTACTGAGTGATGACACCTGACCCCAGATCCTCCCACTGAAAGGCAAACAGTTTTGGCTCTCAGGGGCTAGTTTGATGCTTAATAAAGCATCCTTCAGGTCCAGGCAGGTGAACCAACTGTCCTCAGCTGGCAGCAACCCCAAGAATGTGTACAAGTTAGGTACTGTTGGGTGCAAAGTCCCTGTAGCTTGGCTGACCAAGCGCAAATCCTGTACTGGCCTGTAGTCCTTGGTCCCTGACTTGATAACAGGCAGGAGGGGAGTGTTCCATGGAGACTGACAAGAGACTATAATTCCAAAGTCCCTCAGGTGCTTGAGATGGACCTGGATACCTGCAAGAGCTTCTCTGGGGACCGGGCACTGTTTTTGCCTGACTGGTTGGTCCCCAGGCTTAACTTCTATGAGTATGGGGGCCTGGTTGATTGTCAACCCTGGAGGGTTGTCTTCCGCCCACACCTTTGGCCACCGCTTAGCCAGAACTGATCCTATCTCTTGGCCTGGCCCAGTTAAGAAGAGTCTCCATTCCTCTTCCTAAGGAACCATAAGGGCTGTGATGACTCCTGTTTCAAGTAACTTTAGCTGTAAAGAACCGAGTTTTGTAAAAGAGGTCGTGGCTCTCAACTTGCTAAGTAGGTCCCTTCCTAGCAAAGGCAAGGGGCAGTCAGGCATGTATAGGAACTGGTGAATCACTTCATGCCCCCCCACAGTGCAGGTCTAGGGCAAACACAAAGCTTACTTTGCTGAAACCCCTTTGGCTCTGATTATATCAATTGTCTTTTTGGATAAGGGGGTGACTGGGGTGGTTACTACTGAATGTTCGGCACCAGTATTGACAAGAAACTCGATGTCCTTGCCCCCAACTGTCATCCTGACCATGGGCTCTTTGGGGGCACATAAGCTTGGTCCCCCTCAGTCCAGTAACCCTTCTGCCAGATTGAACAAGGCCCCTTCATCCTTTTCTGAGTCCTCCTGCTCAGAGTCACCTTGTTTCCCTTTCAACTGTGGGCACTTGTCCTTCCAATGTCCTATTTCCTTACAATAAGCACACTGGTTACACTGCAAATGTGGACAGCCAGATTGGACATTTTTCCTAGGGCCCCCCTTCTCTCACGCCTTCGAGAGTACCCCTCTAATAGCTGCAGCTAGCAGGTCGGCGTTTCACCAGGCTTGGCGTTTGCTCTCTCTGCAATTATCTCTGCGACTTACTGCATCTCTATTAACAAACACCTCGTTGGCTATCTCCAATAACTGGGAAGTGTTCATGCCTGCAAACCCAGCCTGCTTCTGCAATTTTCTTCTAATGTCTTCTGTGCTTTGACTAACTAAAGCCATGTTAATCATGCACTGATTTTTCAAGGCTATCAGGATCAAAGGGAGTATACATATGATAGGCCTCACAGAGTCTCTCATAGAATTGTGCTGGGCTCTCATCTTTCCCTTGGATGACCTCAGAGACTTTGTTAATATTTGTGGCCTTCCGAGCTCCTTTCTTTAACCCTTCCAGTAGGGCTTCCCTGTACTGGTTTAGCCTTTGCATACCCTGTCGTTCATTTGGGTCCCACTAGGGGTCTGTTCCTGGTAATTGGATCCTCACATACTCTTGCAGGTTTTGCTAATCAGCTGGAACATGTTCTTCCAGCCACTTAGTTGCTGCTTGAAGCACTCTCCTCCTTTCATCTGTGTTAAAGAGGTACATGAACAACTGGTGACAATCAGCTCAGTTGGGGTTATGGGTCTGGATAATAGTTTGGAGCAAATCAATTATAGCTTGAGGCTTTTTGGTATAGGATGGGGTATTGTTATTCCAATTAAGGAGATTGGCAGAGGTGAAGGGTTGGTACACAAAGGCATGCCTTTCCACCATATGCCCATCCTTGTCTATCTAAGTATACCGTTGCTCTCTCAGGGACATTTTTATCCCAGTTCCAGGCCTCAAACAGGTTGCTAAGGGAGGGGTTTCTCCCGAGGTCTTGCATCCTTCCTTTCTACTCTGGGTGGCCTAGGGGTATGTAGGCCTTGTGAAAGCTTGGGCTCAGTGGGCTCATGAGTGGGAGGCCTTCCTCCTTGGTGAAAGCGGGGTGGCCACTGGTGCCATTTCTTGCCATGAATCCTCTGATGTTGGGTTGGACAGGACTTTAGGAGCCTACTCCCCTTGGCGGGTGGAGTGAGATTCTTCCTTGGCTGTCTGTCCCTTTGCCACTAGTACTACTGCTGCCTGTCCTCTTAACTACTGTGGGGGGTCTAAAACCAGCTATAACCAACTGTCTATGTATGGAAACTGGTCTGGGTGTCCTGGATTACCAGTTACCTTGTGCCATACCTTTGAAACAATGGACCTGTCTAGGCTTCCTTCTGATGGCCAACCTACTTCTAATGCCAGCCAGTCTATCCCACACAAAGTTCTAAGTTTTCCTGGTGTCATAGTAACTCCATAGTTTCCATTAAATCCTTTCTTGAAATTTTTCAACATAGTTCCTAGTAGAGTTGGCTTACTTTGCATTCCACCCATCTTCCTCCCAAGACAAGACAACACTCACACCACAAGAAGGAAAAGGTAAAGGGGTCACTCACTCACCTTGCCCCTCTCAAACTCAAGCACTCACTCACTTTCACTTTTCTTTTTGCAAACAAGTCAAGCATAATCAAAATCAATACTGAGACCAAAGTGCCAATAAGGGCAGACTGTGGGTGATCAGGCCACACTTCCACTCAAATGGAGTGGGCAAGTTCCAAGGACCAGTATTGGGGGAAATCCCCACCCCCGATATTCAGCGTGGGTTCTTTTCTATTTCCCTAAGCATCGGCTGGTCTGAGAAATAAAGGGAAAGAGAACAAGGGAGAAAAATGTTAAAGCTGGGTGTCCGGGGAAGACATCACACGTCCACAGGTTCCGTAATGCTCCCTGAACCACAAAACCAGCAAGTTTTATTAGCAATTTTCAATAGGGTTGGGAGAGTACAAATAGGGTGTGGGTCACAGAGATCACATGCTTCACAAGGTAATAAAATATCACAAAGCAAATAGAAGCAGGGCGAGATCACAGGACCACAGGATGGGGTAAAATTAAAATTGCTAATGAAGTTTCAGGCACGCATTGTCATTGATAACATCTTATCAGGAGATAGGGTTTGAGAGCAGACAAGCTGTCTGACCAAAATTTATTAGGCAGGAATTTCCTCATCCTAATAAGCCTGGGAGCACTACAGGAGACGAGGACTTATTTCATCCCTTTGGCTTCAACCGTAAAAGACAGCCACTCCTAAAGTGGTCATTTCAGAGGCCTACCCTCAGGGGCCATTCTCTTTCTCAGGGATGTTCCTTGCTGAGAAAAAGAATTCAGCAATAGTTCTCCTATTTGCTTTTGAAAGAAGAGAAATATGGCTCTGTTCCACCCGGCTCACCGGCAGTCAGAGTTTAAGGTTATCTCTCTTGTTCCCTGAACATTGCTGTTATCCTGTTCTTTTTTCAAGCAGCCCAGATTTCATATTGTTAAAGCACACATGCTCTGCAAACAATTTGTGCAGTTAACACAATCATCACAGGGTCCTGAGGCGACGTGCATCCTCCTAAGCTTACGAAGATGACGGGATTAGGAGATTAAAGACAGGCATAGGAAATCACAAGGGTATTGACTGGGGAAGTGATAAGTGTCCATGAAATCTTCACTATTTATATTCAGAGATTGCAGTAAAGATAAGCATAAGAAATTATAAAAGTATCAATTTGAGGAACTAATAAATGTCCATGAAATCTTCACAATTTATGTTCTTCTGCCATGCCTTCAGCCTGTCCCTCCATTCGGAGTCCCTGACTTCCTGCAACAGACTGGTCCTACCATACCAGATGTCCGGATTCCAAGTGCCGGTTCCTTCCTGGTGTTCAGCCGCTGTGTTGATCCTCTGTGGGGACCTGCCATGCACTGCTCTGATGAGGCATCCCACCAGGGAAAATGCCTACCAGAAGCACTCTCAAGTTTTGCATCATTCAAGCTGTCCAGAGTCCCCCACAGGGATGCTCCACAAGGCTGGCTTCAGCCACCTAAGGGGCTGCCTCAACCGTCCATTAATCACCTCAGTTCTCCGTCAGGGAACCAAGAAATGGAGCAGGACGAGCTGCAGACACCGGGTTAAAGAAGGAAGCATTGGCAGACTTGCGTCTCAAGAACTGGGGTCTCCAAAGGAAGAATTTGTGGCCCTTTTAAGCTTACAACTCCAAGGGGTCCTAAGAGTCCACGTGAAAGGGTCATGATAGATTGAGATCTATAGATAGCACATGTGGTTAGAGTCAGGGTGGGGGTTAATTTTTTAACCTCAGGCCTGGTCAGTGGCACTGGTTGGTCTTGCCACTGACTTCATTCCTGTTGTTTTTCAGCTTTTACTTCCTCCTTCTCTTCAGAGACAGTAGACAGTAAGAGAAATGGGCTTTCTCCTTATGATGATAACTAAATGGGCACTACAGCAGCCATATCTGACAAGAGTGCTGTAACTAGGCACTCAGATCCTTCAAGGATGAGAGTCTGAGTCACCCTACCAGGAAAGCAACCTAGAGAAGCTGAGTCACTAGTTGAGGATTCTTTTGGGAAAAAGCTAGCATGGGGATGAAAAAAGGAGACAATGCATACCAGTTATGGCCTCAGGATCAACCGAAACTTTGAGTGCCATAGTTTATTCCACCAATATTCCTAATCTAATTTTACAAAAGACATTGTGAATCAGTGATGGGATAGAATGACATTCATACAGGTTATGAGTAAATCTGAGTCATGCAAGAGGAGGAAGTAGCAAGACATGCAAGTGCTCTACCTGTAGAATCGGTGTATTTACTATTTTCTTGTATCCTGACACCTCTTCCGACTGATAGAACTTGTGACTCTGAGTGCTCACTCTGATCAACAGATCCTTCTCTGTCTGTTCTAAAGGCAGGCTAGAATTAATCCCCACCCTCCATGCACCCCGCCCCCTGCACCACACACACACATGCTCTCAACCAACACTTAATAGGGGTTGCTATTTAAGTACCATAGCTTCCTCATCTTGGAATGGAATAACTTGGTGATGTATCTTATATACCTTGTCCCAAGTTCTCTAGCAAAATCAATCCCCAGTTTCCCATGGTGATAATTCATAATACATTTATTATTAACTTTTTTCCTTCTTCTGTTCCACTTTTCTGTTCAAACACTGGTGTTTCTTGGAATCACCTTCCAAGTCAACTACTTATACTGAAATATTTGAATTAGAATTTGTTTCTGGGGAACCCACACAAAGACAGCAAGTGACTTGTTAGTTAAATGCCAGTGGTAGTGCAGATATTTGATTCCAGATTTTCTAAGTCTTATACCAGTTTTCTTTTTATTATTGCATTCTGGAACTGTTCTGTATATACTAGACTTAAGATTGATATTAACTCTAGACATTTAGGTATAGAAAGACTACATGAAACACATCAGAAAGGTAGAAATCGAGTCCGAAAATATCCCTTCCAGTTCTTTTTTATGCAGAAGGATGGTCGAATAATGTGGACTTGAATTTTTTCAAAAGAAAGAATAAGTATTGACCATATGCATATATGCTTGCTCACTCTTGTGCCTCCTTCAAATGAGTGAGGATTCTATCCTGCCTGGATAGGTCATGCAGGATAGAATCCTTCTTTTTTTTTTGTTTACAGTTTGGGTGATGTGCTGATTCTTGTGAGAGTAATATATTACACTATACCTCTTTCCTCTGCACAGTGGGGTGTCTCAAAAATATAGAATTTGGGCTCTACACAGTGGGATGTCTCAAAAATATAGGAGGGCATGGTATGGGTGGAGTGATGGCATAAGCATGCAGGAAATAAAACAGAAAAGCACTGTGTAGCAAAGGTTGGTGCACTGATAAACTAAAGAAGGAGTGCCTTTAGCCATTGACATGACAGAGAGAACATATGGCAAGTGAGAAGAGCCATGTGGGTTGAGTTTTTGTAAGGATCTCCATCTGTATAGCGAATATGAGTGACAGTGATAGCTAAAAAGGATTTTAAAGATATTTTACTATGTCTTGTGGGCTTTCTAAAGAGATGAGTGCAGATTTGAAGTAAATTGTATTTAATTGTGTTTGTTTTACTGTTTCTTTGATTATGCTACCATGTCTGGCTGGATCACAGCAGACCCCTATAATTTTCAGGTTAGAAGTCATTACATATGCTAGAGCCATTATAAGTTTAAATACAGTTACTGCTAAATTTAGCTTGTAGATCTTCTTTTACCTGCATTAGAGGCTTGTATTTCTGATGAGGCAGAATGATGGCTCCTGGGATAAGAGGTAAAGGAAAAACAAAGAGTGAGGACAGCAACACAGATTTAACTTGGAGATGAAATCTAGAGAAAAGAGCCAGAACTCCTAAAATAATTTTTAGTGCTTCAATCTTTCAATTGAAGGCTAATGACTCAGATAGGTCAGGTGTTGGAGGAGTCAAGGGAAAGTAACAGAATAGTATGTGCTCAGGCTATTGTGATCCTTGTGGAGAAGGAAAGACTCTTTCAGGGAGAGTCACTGTGGGCGAAGTTTACCTGAGATGACCTCTCAGTGGTATTCCCGAGCTGAGACCAAGTCCACTGTCCATGTCTAGGCCAAATGCAAATGTGGACTTTGAAAAAGAGAGACCATAATAAGAAACTAAGTTAGTGTGGAGAAGAGAAACAGAAGAAGAAAGAAAAGAAAAGCAAACTAAGCCTGTTGGTTTAGATATTTTGTGTGTTTTTTAAGGATTAACTTAGGGAGGAGCTTAAAAGTAGCCATGAAAGAACTTGTTTAGTCTCTAAAAGAATAGGAGGGCTGCTGGTGATGCCTTCAAGGGAAGAATCACAGTGAAGATGTGTCACAGGAGGCTGAAAAGAGTTGTTCAGCCAGGGAACACAGATTAGAAATTCAGCTGGGTTGAACACAAGAGACGTATTTGAGATAATTAAATTCCTTCTTAATAATAAATTTGCTGTAAGCTTCATATTGGGCAAAAAGAAGTAGACTCAACTTTGGAGAATACATAATATGAAAAAGGAGGCCAAGACTCTTGAGATTATTTTACTAATTCTTCTGAGTATGCCAAAACTAAAGAATATCAGGAAAAAAGCAAACGTCAGAAAAAGGAGTGGCTAATAGATATTGTGACTTTGATAGTGGTAAAAATAAAGAAGCTGTATCAGAAGTGGAAATATAGGATAGGAGAAAAACTTAATTGGGAAACAAAATGAGACAGAATGACAGTAGGACAAGAAAGAATTCAAAGGAGATCTTGAGAGAATGACTAATGCAAATATGTTTAACAAAACTGCAGCAGAACATACTACGGAGTAGGACAGCATTGAATTCTGATTGGCAGGAGATACTTGAAGAGACAGCTGAAGAAACTAGAGTCCTCTTGGAAGTTGGAGGGCAAGATAAAAAGTTATTGGTTAGTAAAATCTGGGAAAAGAAAGATGGTAAAGGGAGAAGGCAAGGTAAGATTTTAGTACTCTTAAAATATTGGAGAAGATCCATAGCAGAAACGCTTTGGACAGTCTGCCCTAGAGAGCAGGGAAAGCCAACTGCCGAGACGCACAATCTACATACATGAGCAGAGGATACCCAGAGGGTGGCATTATTTCCAGCATATCATTGTATGGTCTGTTTTATATTAGCCCCCAGGAAGGTTGTGTAAGGCTTATTGGATTTAAGCAAAATAAACAAAAGTTTACAAACCTGCTCACCAAGTGAAGTGACAATAGGAGAATCAGAAGATTAACATAAAGGGAAAGATATGTTTGCTAGATCCTACACCAAAAAATTATGTGTTAGTAATTTGTTTCTTTAAAACATGAAGAGATTACATAGTAATGTTCCCAAATACTGTTTCTTGAGCTAAGAGTTAGGAGCATGGGAATGCAAGAGGAAGAAGAAGAGAGGAGTAAATAAGATACATTAAGTTCTAACTTCAAATATAAAGAGATATTTTATATCAAAAGCATATTTTAAATTTTATTTATTGCCATAGCGCATTGCAAACATAAAGATTCTGATTATTCTTAAAAGTTGCAGATTTAAATATTTAAATTAGAAAGACAGAGTTACACATTTTGAAGGCACTTTGGATTAGCACATGTTCAAATAATGGACATGTTATTAACACATTTTCAAATATCTTTATATTATACTCTTTTCTTGGAAAGTCCCTAACGATTGACTATTGGGGCCATGTATTCTTTATATTTATGGCAGCATCTGACATAGAGATAAGTGGATAATTTGGGATGCATTTCATAGATAGAAATAATAGGCAGGGCTTACCTAAATTAAATGTAAGGAGATAAAAAGAAAAGAAAAGAGTCAGTGGTAAGGCTATGATTTTAGTTTAGTCTAACAGGAAAGATGATGGTGCCATTTAATGAGGTGGGAAGATTTTAAGAGGAACTGAGGGGTTTATATTAAGAGGGTTATTTAGAACATGTCAAGTATGAGATGCCTATTGGAGATCTAGGTAGAGATATAAAGCAGAAACTGGATATACAGGAGTGGAGCTTTGTGCTAGGGATAAAATTTTGGAGGTCAATTCAAAAGCAGCAATTCTATCCATGGAACTGGAAGAGGTTACACACAGAGAGATTACTTACAGAAAGATGAAAGCAAACGTCTCAGAACAGGGCCCTTAGGCTCCCTGATATTGTTATCAACTGAATGTATTCCCCCTCCCCACCAAATTCATATGTTGAAATCTTAACTCCCAGTGTGATGGGATTAGAAGGTGGGACCATTGGGAGGTAATTAGGTCATGAAGGTGGATCTCTCATGAATGGGATTAGTGCCTTTATCAAAGGTACCCCAGAGAGTCTCTTACCTTCTTCCCACCATATGAGTATATAAAGAGAAGACAGAATAGGATCCTCACCAGAAGCTGACCATGTTGATACCCTGATCTCAGACTCTAGCCTCCAGAACTTTGAGAAATAAATTTCTGTTGTACATAAATCACCCTGTCCATGGCATTCTGTTTCAGCAGTCCAAATTAAGAAAAATATTAATAAGTCAGAGAGGAGGATAATCTAGCAAAGGAGATGGAGGATAGAAGAAAAGGAAAATGAGGACTGTGTGACACCATGGAAGTGAAGGGAAAAATACTTCAGAAAAAGTGAGTGCTCTGTTAATGCTTCTGAGAGGCCCAGGCAGAGAAAACCAGTGAAGTAGATATGGACTTAACAAAATGATAGTTTTTTGATTGTTATAGATAGAGTCATTTTGATTCAAAAGTGAAAGAAGCCTGAGTGTGAATGGAAAGTAAGGAAATGAAGAACATGAGAACATTTTTTATTTCTATTGTTTCAGTTTTCCTGTGAAGGGCATGAGAGATGAAATAGTAACTGAGGGATTTGGAACTGAGGAAGGTTTATATTTTAAAGAGAGTAGATCTTAGAACCTGTCATTAACAGATAGAAATGGCATGGTAGAGAAGAAGGAATAAATAATGCAGGAGAGACAGGAATGACTGTGGAATAAAAGCCCCAGAGAAGGTGAGTGGAAACAGGATCTGGAACATGAGTGAAAAGTTGGTAGGACATGCTTTCCACCAATGAAAAAAGTGAAGGCAGAGAATGAGGGTTAGGATACAGTAAAGTCCACCAATTTGGTGGTTGGCAGACAAAGAAGTTCCTCTCTGGGCAAAGAGGGAGGAAGCTGTGTGTGACAAATCTGTTTGTTCAGGACAAGAGCAAATATTATTCTTTTGATGACACTAGCTAAGAGATATATCAGTTTCTCACTGATGAAGATGTAAACTAGAACTGCCATTCACACCATATAATAAAACTTACGTAGTTTTCTTTACATAGAGTAGATTCAGTCATTGCTAACAAATCCTTTTATCATTGCCAGAAAATCTCCCAAGGAAGAATTCCTCCAGGGGTTATTAAAAATAGATCTAAGGATTTGAAGGACCCCATCTTTCTACCAGGTCACAGTTATGGTGCCCTTCATGGAAGCCCAAGGAATCTGGATTGCCTCAAGAAACTCTTGCATTTGAAATAATATTAATAATAAACTAGGTGTGGTGGCTCACACCTGTAATCCCAGCACTTTGGGAGGCTGAGGTGTGTGGATTACTTGAGGTCAGGAATTCGAGACCAGCCTGATCAACATGGTGAAACCCCATCTCTACTAAAACTACAAAATTAGCCGAGTGTGGGGGCACATGCCTGTAATCCAGCTACTTGGGAGGTTGAGGCAGGAGAATCACTTGAACCTGGGATGCGGAGGTTGCAGTGAATGGAGATCATGCCATTGCACTCTAGGCTGGGCAACAAGAGTGAAACTCCATCTTAAATAATAATGATCATCATCATCAGGAGGAGGAAAACAGCTGGACAATTACTGAAGACCTACTATATGCCTATGCTGTACTGAGTGCCATACATTAATTACCTGTGCAGTCCTCATAACAGAGCTCTGAGGTAGAGATATTACCTTCTTTGCACATTTGAGGAAATGCAGGTTTAGAGAGGGAAGTGACTTGTCCACAAGTATAGTCATGTGCCTCATAACAACAGTTTGGTCAATGACCTACCACATATGTAATAGTGGTATCATAAGATTATAATGTATCTGAACAATTACCTTTAGCCATTGTAACAATACAGCGCAACACTTACTAATGTGTTCATGGTGATGCTGGTAAGCAATCCTACTGCACTGCCAGTACTAAAAAAGTCTAGCACATAACATTATGTATAGTATATAATTCTTTTTTTTTTTTCCTTTTTTTGAGACGGATTCTCGCTGTGTCGCCCAGGCTGGAGTGCAGTGGCGCGATCTCAGCTCACTGCAAGCTCCACCTCTCGAGTTCACGCTATTCTCCCGCTTCAGCCTCCGAGTAGCTGGGACTACAGGCGCCCGCCACCACGCCCGGCTAGTTTTTTTTTTTAATTTTAATTTTAGTAGACACGGGGTTTCACCATGTTAGCCAGGATGGTCTTGATCTCCTGACCTCATGATCCACCCGCCTCGGCCTCCCAAAGTGCTGGGATTACAGGCTTGAGGCACCGCGCCCGGCCCATAATTCTTGATAATAATAAGTGACTATGTTATTGGTTTATGGGTTTACTATATTGTGCTTTTTATCATGGTTTTAGAGTGTACTCCTTCTACTTACAGAAAAAGTTAAGTGTAAAACAGCTGAGGCAGATCCTTCAAGAGGTATTCTAGGAGAAAGCAGTGTTATCATAGGAGATGGCAGCTCTATGTGTGTTACTGCCCCTGAAGATCTTGAAGTGGGACAAGATATAAAGGTGAAAAACAGTGATATTGATTATCCTGACCCAGTATATGTCCAGGTGAATGTGTGTGTTGTATCTTAGTTTTTAATAAAACAGTTTAAAACATTAAAAAATAAAAAGTAGAAAAGAGCTTATAGAATAAGAATATAAAGAAAGAAAATATTTTGTGCCTCTGTACAATGTGTTTGTATTATAAGATACGAGGTATTTGCATACAAGGTATATAAGGTATTTACAAGGCCCAAAAGGTTTTAAAAATTAAAAAGACAAACTTAAGGTTAATTTATTATTGAAGAAAAAAGTTATTATAAATTTAGTGTAGCTTAAGTGTCCTGTGTTTGTAAAGTTTACAGTAGTATGTGGTAATGTCCTAGGCCTTCACATTCACTCACCAATTACTCACTGATTCATCCAAAGCAACTTTCAGTCCTTCAAGCTTCACTCACGGTAAGTGCTCTATACAGGTATACCGCAGTTTATCTTTTATACCACATTTTTACTCTACCTTTCTATGTTTAGATACACAAATGCTTATAATAATTGTGTTCCACTTACCTGAAGTATTCAGTACAGTCACATGATATAACAGGATTGCAGCGTAGGAGCACACCATATAGCGTAGGTGTGTAGTAGGCGATACCATCTAGGTCACTGTAAGTACACTCTACGATGTTTGCACAATGACAGAATCACCTCACGGCAAGTTTTTCTCAGGACATAATTCCATCATTAAGTGATGCATAACTGTATATAGTTAGAGTTTGAACTTAGACCAGTATGACTCCAAAGGCAGCAGTGTGTGTGTGTGTGTGCGCGCGCACATGTGCGTATGCTCAAGAACTGTTGAGTAGTTTACCAAATGTTGCCAGGTTTAAAATGTACAGAGCAGGATATTGATAAATTTTATATTCTGATTTCTCTAGAGTTTGGACCAAAAACGAGACAGAAATCAGTAAAAATAAAGTACAAGTGAAAGCCAGAATAAGAACAATAAGTAACATAATATTGCAGAATTTAGAACTAGAAACTGGGGGAAAAAGTTTGATTTTACTTTAGTGCAAGAAACAGATTGAATACAGCAGGAAAACAGCTAGCTTGCTAGACATAGATATAATATAAATTTAGATATAGATGTAGATATTGTTACTGGTTCTTAGCATTATAAAATTTCCAGCACTAGATGCAACCTCACAAAACATTCCAACCAATCTTCCCATTTACAAGTGAAAAAAAAAGGAGGCCTGTAGAGGAGCAGTAGTCTGCCCAAGGTTAGAGGAAGAGTTAATGTGCCAATGTTAACCAAAGACTTCTTTCCTGTTTAATGCTTCCCCACTGTATCATGGGACCTCTTGTAAGCCTAGATAGAAAAAAAGTGTGAGAGAAAATTAAAATATAAATAACTAAGAGAACAAGAGAAAAAAATTTGATAAATATGGGGGAAAGATAATTAAAAACAAAAAAGTGAGTACAATTTACATATATTAAAACATTCAAGAAAAGCATGTTGAATGATTTAAGAGAACTGTGGTCAGATTTAGATAAGTGTGATGAAGAAGAGAAAAATTGAAGAAAATTCTATGAAATGAGTTGAGATATCATTAAAGAAACAGGAATTAGGAAAAGAATGCCAAATAGCATGTGGAAGTCAAAGCAAGGAGGAAGAAACCAAAACTTGGAAAGAAAAGTTACGTATATTATGGTGGGTCTGAGAGACATAAAACTGAATTCAAGAGAGTTGAAAATGTTCTCATCAACCTCTGACAATAGTATTCAATGATGTATGGGAAAGTGTCAAATGAGTATAATATTGCAATAATGTGCTAGTCATGTTTTTAAAAAGAGTATGGGAAAAGAGAGGCCCTTGATATGGGTAAACAGTTTCAAGTTGCTTTTTTCCCCTAGTAATCCTGCAGCAGCTGTTCTCATGAATAGTTACTGGTTGACACTTGCAGCGCAGTGGTGTGCCACAAATCAGAAGGAAATGGCCAGTGAACTTGAAATTACAAAATATGCTATGAGGAAGGTAGGGAGAATAGTTTTTCTCTTCAGGGACATGCTGGGATATATAAGCACAATGCATCCAAATGAACCTAGGATGCCCATACTCAGTGGAGGTGGGAAAAGATAAAATGACAGATGGAATGAAACAACGTATCTTTATTATGTAAGTTGTCCTGTGTTCTTCTTCATAAGGAAATGTGACAAATCTATACCAAGTTAAGAGTACAATTGGAGGCTTCCAAATTAAAAAGAAGTATATGGGCCTTGCTTGTTAAATGATATTGTCTGAGCCATAACAGGATGCTGGAAGACACAGGACAGATTATAGCAGTAGGGATAGTATTAAAGATGAAAATTTGCAGAAGAGTAGACAACAAGTCTTTAAAAAGATAATTTTATAGTATTTTGTAAGACTTACAACACTTATTCTCTATAATGTGTTTTGTCATTGTAATGTGGTGTGATAAAACCTTGAACTATTGGTTTGTAGCCTGCATAATTACAGATTTTTTTTTAATTTGAAGAAAAACCTAAAAAGTATGCCATTAATGGCAACACACTTTGTAACATGCCAAGTATTTCTCTCTGTAGTAAAATGTGCTAATTTTAAAAGTCATAAAATTGGATTGATGGACTTGAAGCTAGACAGGATACATTCAAAGATTTTATTTCTAAGGAAGGTAAATAAAACAAGGAAAATAAAAACATGAATATAGTATATATCTTCCATATTTGCAATAATGATAAGAAATTTATTGAAATATGTTTTTAATTGTATTGCATTTTCTGCCATTTCAACAAAAATTCTTTTGTTAGGGAATTAAAACTTGTGTTTTGTTTTGTTAAAGTATAGTCTAATTAAGATTTTTTCCCCATGTTCTAGGAATATTTAAATTTTTATCATGTGATTGTATAGGGACTCATAATTTCTATATTCTAGTTCCTAGCTAACCACAAATTACAGATAGTAGGATATTCCAAGGGAATTATTTTTAAAATATCATCTGTAGTACCACAATCTAAAACACTTTTATTCTTTGCTTTTCATTCCCTCTCTACAAGATAAAAGTATTGTGAAGAACACTCAGCATCGTTCCTACTCCATCTTATCCTGTCCCCTGTTTCGCTGGAGCCAGAATCCTGGTCAGTGAATTCTCTAGAGTCCCTTGCTCATATAGTTTTAGTTTCTATCAAGAGACACTTGATGAAATTTGGAAGTTGTAAGGAAAGTGGGGAATGTTATTCTTCCTCCAGTAGTGGTAGATAGTTGTGTGGGCTCCAGAAAACATGACTTAAAACAAATAAACAAATAAACAAAAAACAATGTACCCTGTAAAATGCATTATTATTAAGTTTACAGCTTGGTGAATATTTACATATGCATATATCTGTGTGACTAACACCCTTATAAAGAAATAGAATATTTTCAGCATCCCAGAAGTTTTCTTCAGGTCATTTGTCAATCAATACCCACCTGAGGTAACCACAATTCTGATGTCTAACAGGTTAGCTTTGCCAGCCTTTGGAATTCATATAAATTGTCTCACACAGTTACATACGGTTTTTGTTTGGCTTCTTTTACTCAGTATGTTGTCTGTAAGACTTATCCATGTTGCTGTATGTGGCAGTATTTCATTTTTGAGTTCTTGTGTAGTAGTCCATTATATGACCATGCCATACTTTATTATCTATCGTAGTCTTAATGGACATTTGTATTGTTACAAGTTTTTGGCTCTTAAAAGTAAAGCTGATACAAACATTTACAAATATATGTCTTTAATGGTCATATGTGAAGATGAGAAACTTGCATCAGCTTCCAACTGGGCCTCTTTAGAAAGCTCCCTCAGGAATTATCTCCTTGGTGTTGTAGGTAGCCATGGGCATTGCAACTGGTTTCCTGCAGTTCCTGACATGAGAAGATTTTCCTGAAATCTAATGGCAAACTTAAGAGGTAGAAGGAGCCTTCCCTGTTATTTTTCCCCCTTCCAACATATTTGCAAGCCTATAATTCCCTTTATTCAATTCCATTCTGCTTGAATGATTTCTCTGGTACCAAAAGTGTTTCTAGGATATAGAATGTCAAAGATAAAGACCTGAAATTATCTTATCTATGGTTGCCACAGAAGGTACAGAATTCCCAGTCACATTTGAATTTCAGATAAACAAAGAATAATATTTTATTCTATCTATGGTTCATGCAATATTTGTATTTCTATTTGCTAAACTTGTGAACTCTATTCAGACATAGTTAAGACAAAGGAAATGATGATGCTTTTCCCCTACGTTCCAATATCTGCAGATATTTCAGATATCTGCTAGCTTTTGGAAGGTAGTGAAAATGCCATCACAGTAATGCAGACTGTGGTTGCCAGGAATAAAGCTATGTGCAATGAAGGCAGGGCTTTGGGATATCAAGTAATACTTTGCTAATTATGTCAAGTCTCAACTTTTTAATGTGATTGATATAATTTTGAATGATAATTTACCTCAGAGGATAATATTAAAAAGACAATTTACATTATTGTTTCTCTGTTTCATATGACAGCAAATATAATCTGAAATAAGTTGCCCAAAGATTAGGTTTAATCGCATACTTATCTAAAAAGTTCTGGGATACTTCATAGGTTCTGGATATTAGCCCTTTGTCAGGTGAGTAGATTGCAAAAATTTTCTCCTATTCTGTAGGTTGCCTGTTCACTCTGATGGTAGTTTCTTTTGCTGTGCAGAAGCTCTTTAGTTAAATTAGATCCCATTTGTCTATTTAGGATTTTGTTGCCATTGCTTCTGGTGTTTTAGTCATGAAGTCCTTGCCCATGCCTGTCCTGAATGGTATTGCCCAGGTTTTCTTCTAAGGTTTTTATGGTTTTAGGTCTAACATTTTGATTTGCTTTCTAGGAAACCGATTTGCTTTCCAGGAAACCAATTTGCTTTCTAGGAAACCGATTTGCTTTCTAGGCTCACCAGGGCGAGTATTAAAGGACCAGCGAGTAGGCAGGGCTAGGTGCAAAACTGCAGGTTTATTTTTGGTCCCCCAGCTTCAGGAAAGAAGGTGTGGGGGAGGGGTGAGGTCCCTGGGTCTCCGGCAGGGGAGGCGGGGGAGTCACCTGGTGGAGCTCTCTGGCGGAGTTCCTACAGTCCCGACAGGAGTGAGGGCTGAGAGCGGCTTTTATGTCCTGGGCCTGGGAGTGGGAGGGCAGTGGGCGGGACATAGGCGGGTCAGGGGCCAGGCGGTAGGCGTGGCTAGGCGGGTTCCGGTTTTTCTCTGTGGGAGGTCGGGTTGAGCCTGGGCAGTTGACCTGTGTCTTTCCCGGGGGTGGGAAAGTTGACGGTGAAGAACCCAGAACTGTGCCATCTTGCCTCCGTTCCTCCAAACACATTTAAGTCTCTAATCCATCTTGAATTATTTTTTGTATAAGGCATAAGGAAGGGATCCAATTTCAGCTTTCTACTTATGGCTAGCCAATTTTCCAAGCCCCATTTATTAAATAGCGAATCCTTTCCCCAGTTCTTGTTTTTGTCAGGTTTGTCAAAGATCAGATGGTTGTAGATGTGTGGTATTATTTCTGAGGGCTGTGTTCTGTTCCACTGGTCTATATCTCTGTTTTGGCACCAATACCATGCTGTTTTGGTTACTGTAGCCTTGTAATATAGTTTGAAGTCAGGTAGCATGATGCCTCCAGCTTTGTTCTTTTGACTTAGGATTGTCTT
>NW_012114644.1:3460496-3460813 GCF_000951035.1 Colobus angolensis palliatus | reverse complement strand
CTAGAAATACCATTTGACCCAGTCATTCCATTAATGGGTATATACCTAAAGGATTATAAATCATGCTACTATAAATACATGCACACGTACATTTATTGCGGCACTCTTCACAATAGCAAAGACTTGGAACCAACCCAGATGTCCATCAGTGACAGACTGGATTAAGAAAATGTGGCACTTATACACCATGGAATACTGTGCAGTCATAAAAAATGATGAGTTCATGCCCTTTGTAGGGGCATGGATGCAGCTGGAAACCATCATTCTCAGCAAACTATTGCAGGAACAGAAAACCAAACACCGCACGTTCTTACTCA
>NW_012114644.1:3458860-3459615 GCF_000951035.1 Colobus angolensis palliatus | reverse complement strand
CTATAGGCCCTCATATACATGATTTTGTATAGATATATACTTTCATTTCTCTTAGGAAGTTACATGCGATATAGATATATTTTTAACTTCTTAATTAAGTTCCAAACTCTTTCTCAAAATGGTTGTATTATTTCACATTTTCACCAGTAGTGTATGTGAGTTCTAGTTCCCCTGTCCCGTCACTAACACTTGGTATGGTAAATATTTTTAATTTTAGTCATTTTAGTAGGTTTGTAGTATTATCTTATTGTAATTATCTTGATTATGTTTTTTATGACAATTTGCCATTAGTATGTCCTCTTGATGTTTTATCTTGTCTTTTGTCTAATCTAAGGATACAAAAGTATTTTCTTTTGTTTTATTCTAGAGATTTATGTTTAATGTATTATATCTAGGTCTATAATCCACTTTAAGCTAACTACTATATATGGTGCAAATTATGGATAAAAGCTCAGTTTTTTGCATATGGATATTCAATAGTTTCAGCACCATTTGTTGTAAAGACTATCCTTTCTGTAAGGACATGCCTTTGAACCTTTGTTCAATACCAGTTATCTATATATATGTTTGAGTCTATTTCTGAACTCTCTATTCTGTTCCATTCTCCTTTTTCTCTATCTTTATACCAAATCACACTGTTTTGATTATTGTAGATTTAAGTATTCAAAGTAGGGAGTGTTAGTCATCCAGCTTTTTCTTCTAAATCAAAGTTGTTTTGCTTATTGTTCATCCTTTGTATTTCTTTTTTTTTTTTT
>NW_012114644.1:3452261-3454318 GCF_000951035.1 Colobus angolensis palliatus | reverse complement strand
ATGAAGTCCTTGCCCATGCCTATGTCCTGAATGGTATTACCTAGATTTTCTTCTAGGGTTTTTATGGCATTAAGTCTAATATTTAAGTCTCTAATCCATCTTGAATTAATTTTTGTATAAGGAGTAAGGAAAGCATCCAATTTCAGCTTTCTACTACTTATGGCTAGTCAATTTTCCCAGCACCATTTATTAAATAGGGGATCCTTTCCCCATTTTTTGTTTTCATCAGGTTTGTCAAAGATTAGATGGCTATAGATGTGTGGTATTTTTTCTGAGGATTCTGTTCTGTTCCATTGGTCTTTATCTCTGTTTTGTTACCATTACCATGCTGTTTTGGTTACTGTAGCCTTGTAGTATAGTTTGAAGTCAGGCAGCATGATGTCTCCAGCTTTGTTCTTTTGACTTAGGATTGTCTTGGCAATGCGAGGTCTTTTTTGGTTACATATGAACTTTAAAGCAGTTTTTTGCAATTCTGTGAAGAAAGTCATTGGTAGCTTAATGGGGATGGCATTGAATCTATAAATTACCTTTGTCTGTATGGCCATTTTCATGTAATTGATTCTTCCTATCCATGAGCATGGTATGTTCTTCCATTTGTTTGTGTCCTCTTTTATTTCACTGAGCAGTGGTTTGTAGTTCTCCTTCAAGAGTTCCTTTACATCCCTTGTATTTCTTTATGATGTTAGATTTCAGAATTTAGCTTCCCAATTTTTAAAACAATGTCTACAAGAATTTTAATTTGAATGACATCAAATCCAAATTTGAATTGACATCGTAAAAATATTGGGTCTTATGAGCCATCAAACAGTGTATAATTCCATTTATTTTGGTCTGCTTTGATGTCTTTTGGCAGTGTATTTTAGTTTTCAGTGTATAGGCCTTGCACATCTTTTGTTAGATTCATCCTTATTTATTTCACTTTTTGATGCTATTGTATTATTTTTCCATTTCAATTATTTTCTAAGTTCATCTCTTTTTTTATGAACTATGAATTTTCAGTTTTAGTAATAATAACATAATTTTTTCTTTTTGAGTTTTTGAATATACCTTGCATTCTTGGGATATATCCCACTTGTACAAAATATAGTATTCATTTTCTATATTGTTGAGTTTTGTTTGCTAAAATTTTATGAATAATTTTGCATTTGTATTTGGGAGGGGCATTATTTGCTAATTTCATTTTCTTGTAATGTTTTTATTTTGCTTTCAGCTCAATGTTGGCTTCATAGAAGAGTTGGTAAGTATTTTGTGCTCTTTGGTTTCCTGAAAAAAAAAAACTAGGAAGCTACTTGAGATTGCAGTTTTGTCAGTGGAAAGATTTCTAACTACAAATTCGATTTCTTTAATAGATATAGGGCAGTCCAGATCCTATTAGTGAGCTTTGGTATTTTGTATCTTTCAAACAATTTATCTATTTACTTAGATTGTCAGACTCATAGTCATAAAATTTTTCATAATGTTGCTTTAGCATCTTCTTAATATCCGTAGATTCTGTAATGATACATACCTTACCTCTCATTACTAATATTGGTAATTTGTATGTGTTTGTTTTTTAAAAATTGATCATTATGGATGATTAAATGTATCAATCTTCTCAAATAACCAGCTCTTGGTTTCTTTGATTTCCTTTGTATTTTTCTTGATTTTTTTAATTCTATTGATTTGTTCACTTTTTATTTTATTTTATTCTTTCCTCTGATTTCTTTGGGTTTAATTTACTTGTATTTTTTAGTTTTATAAGGCAGAACCTACATTTATTTGAAGATTTTCATCTAATATAGGCATCTAGTGCTGCAGATTTTATATAAAGTACTACTTTACCTTTATCCCACAAATTTTGTATGTTTCTTCATTTTAACTCACTTCAAAATATTTATAATTTACCTTTTGACTTTTTGACCAGTGAGTTCCTTCTATATGTTACTTATATTTTTTTTAATTCAGGGATATTCCAGAAATATTTCTGTTACTGGTTTCTAATTTATTTCCAAAGAGAACACAGTATGATTTGGATACTTGAAAATTTAATCAAATTTTGGTTTCCTTTTTTTTTTTTT
>NW_012114644.1:3417665-3451901 GCF_000951035.1 Colobus angolensis palliatus | reverse complement strand
AAAAAATAAAAAAATAAAAAAATATATTTTAAAGCTGTTATTAGGTAGGATTGTTATGCCTTATTGAGGAATTGGCCTTTTGATCATCACAAAATAACTTTATCCGAGGTAATATTCTTTGCTCTGATATTGACTAATACTAACATTAACCACTCCAGCTTTTCAATAATTAGTGTTAGCATAGTATAACTTTCCTCAATTCTTTTGCTTTTAGCATATATTTTTCTATATTTAAAGGACATTTTTTTTTGCACGGTAGGTAGCATACAGTTAGTTGCTTCTCACCTTTTATTTAATCTGAAAATCTCTGCATTTTCACCATGTTCATTCATGTTATTGCAAATGACAGAACTACCTTGTTTTTTTGTTTTGTTTTGTTTTGTTTTTTGAGATGGAGTCTTGCTATGTCGCCAGGCTGGAGTGCAGTGGCATGATCTTGGCTCACTGCAGCCTCCATGTCCTGGGTTCAAGCTATTCTCCTACTTAAGCCTCCTGAGTAGCTGCGACTGCAGGCACCCTCTACCATGCCTGGCTAATTTTTGTATTTTTAGTAGATACAGGGTTTCACCATGTTGGCCAGGATGGTCTCAATCACTTGACTTTGTGATCTGCCCTCCTCAGCCTCCCAAAATGCTGGGATTACAAGGTGTGAGCCACTGCACCCGGCCCATAATTTCCTTTTTTAAAAGGCTGAATAGTATCCCAGTTTCAATATACAGCACATTGTCTTTATTAATCTGTTGATGTGTAAGTAGATTGACTAGCTATTATGAGAAATGCTACTATGAACATGGGAGTGCAGGTATCTGACATACTGATTTTATTAGTTTTGGATATATACCCAGCAGTGGTATTGCTGGATCACATGGCATTCTGTTTTTAATTTTTTGAGAAACTTTCATACTGTTTTTCATAATAACATACTAATTTACATTCCCACCAACAATGTACAAAGGGCTTTTTTTCCTTCACATCTTCTCTAACACTTGTTACCTTTTTCCTTTTCGATAACAGTCATCCTAACAATGCTGAGATTATATTTTTCTGTGGTCTTAATTTGCATTTCTCTGATGATTAGCAATTTTGAGCATATTTTTGTATACATGTTGGCCATTTGTATGTCTTTTTTTGACCGGGGAGTAGCATCAGCCAGATGGCAAAATGGAAGGTCCCCTGGTATTACTCCCTTCACAAAAATACCACTAGAAACTATTCAAAGACAAGACTATTACCCTAAATACAGCAGAAGTTGGGGAGAAAGTGAAGAAATCCCAAGGGCCAAAAGAATTGAGAAAAGCCATCATCACTAAGGAAAAGGGCATTTCAGACTGTACCATCCTCCCGCCCCCAAGCTGGCATAACACCACTCACAGAGAATTTCACTATGCTGACAGACACCAACGTAGAGGAAGAAATTGTAGATGGATATTTGATTTCCCCACTGGTCTAGGTGTCTTCATGTCCTGTCTCAGAGGAACCATAGGGAGTGCCAAGAGGGCTGAGCCACCTGGGTTAAACTGGGGACAAACAGCAAGACACTGGTTACAGTAAGGGAGATGTGGATGTTGGCAGCTACTCAGTGCTTTAATCAGTGGGGACACCAGATTGAAGAAACTAGCTGGAACCATAGCACCACAGAGGCACAATCTGTGAGAAGCCCTGAGTCTCTAGCCATATTTTTTACAAAGCTCAAGTGCTTATGTGGAGACTTCTGCTGGCCCCAAAACAACTAAAAGGTATGGATTAAGTTTTAGTGCCCACTTAAGTTTTTTCTACACTGCGAAACAACAGCAGGACAGCAATGTGGCTCCAGGTCAGCATTTAAGCTCTGGTGCTCACTGTAAGTCTTTCCTAGACTAGGAAACAATGGCAGGGCAGCAATTTAGTTCCAAAGTAGCATTTAAGTTCTGGTGTTCACTGTAAGCCATATTCAGACTGGGAAATAATTACGGGACAACAATGACAGGATGAGTTACTTCCAGTGCAGTGTTTTCTTTCCAGTGCTCCCTGTAAATCCTGAGAATAGGAAGCAACAACAGACCAGCATTTAAGTTCTGATACTAAGAAGCAAAGGTCTAACACACCCACAAATATCTACGAAAACTGGAAAAAGTGGTTGTCCCCTCAAATCCACAGGTAGCATTGTAAAACAAGGATTGTGAAAACTCAGAGAAATATGACACTACCAGAAGAAACCAACAAAGCTCTAGCAATAGACCCAGAAGAATTGAATATCTATGAAATATCTGACAGAGAATTTAGAATAATCCTCTTAAAGAAGTTTGGGGGATCACAAGACAATATGGATGAAAAAACTAAATAAAAATTGGAAAACAATTCAGAAACAAAATGAGAAATTTGACAAAGGGATAATAAAATAATAAACAATTATAAATTCTAGAAGTAAAGTATATAGTAACTCACTGAAAAACTCATTAGGAAGATTCAGCAGCAGCCTTGATCAAACAGAGAAAAGAATGGGCAAGTTTGAAGACAAAACATATAAAATCACCCAATTTTAAGTCTCAATTAGAGGTGATTTAAAAGAATTTTTTAAAAAGATTAAAGAAGGCCTATGAGGACTATGGACCACCATCAAGTGAACTAGCCTCTGCACCATTGGATGTCCCAAAGGAGACAAGGGAGACATTTAAGCAAATAAAGTCTGAAAATTTCCCAAGTCTGGAAAAAGATGACAGCATCCAGATACGGGAAGCTCAGAGGTTACCAATAAAATTCAACTTAAAGAGGAATTCCTCAAGGTACATCATAATCACTTTAGTAAAAATTGAAGCAAAGAAAGACTATTCAAGAAGCAAGAGAAAAAGAACATATTACATTCAATGGAATGCCAATACAGCTTTCAGTGGATTTCTCAGTAGAAACTCTGCAGTCCAAGAAAGAGTAGGATGCTTATTCATAGCACTTAAGAAACATAACTGGCAACCAAGAATACTGTATCCAGGAAAGGTATCCTTCAAACATAAAAAAAAGATAAAGACTTTACCAGGCAAACAAAAGCTGAGGAAATTCATCAACACCAGACCTATCTTAAAGGAAATGCTGAAGGGAGTTCTGTGAAAGAAATGGATATTAACCTGTAATAAGTAAACATCTAAAAGTATAAAACTTAGTGGCAAAAGTAACAAAACCAACAAAATTAGAATACTGACATCTTCTTTTGAGAAATGTATACTTAAGTTCTTGTCTATTTTTTAATCAGCTTATTGTTTTCTTACTATTGAGTTGTTTGAGCTCTTTATACATATTGCATATGTGTGAAGAATGTATCAGATGTATGTGTATCAGATGTGTCAAAAGATGAAATTACAACAATTTAGCTTAAAGATCGAATTGGTTTCTATCTCCAATTCTAAAATCAGGCAACACCTCATTCTACACAATAGAATGAGTATTTGCATTAACTGAACAGGGTAGATTGGTTTTTGAAGCAAAGGAAAAGCAGAAACAGAGAACAAAAGTTGGTTTGTCATTTCAAAGTTACTTTCTTTATAAGATTAAAATTCAGGGGACTTATTACACTGATTTAGGCTAATTGGAATCACTTCTTTTTAAAGAAAACTGTCCTATTTTAAAGATTAGTTTGATTATATAAAACTTAGTACAAATGAGTCTATTCTGGGTTGATATGCAACCTCAAAAGACCCGAAAAGTCATAGAAATCTTGAGCATAAAAGAAAAGCTGGAGGCAGCATACTACCTGACTTCAAAATATATTATAAAGCTGTAGCAATCAAAACAGCATGCTACTGGCATAAAAACAAACCCAGAGACCAATGGAACAAAATAGAGAGCCTGGAAATTAATTCATGCATTATGGTCAATTGATTTTTAACAAAGATGCCAAATACATACAATAGGCAAAGAACAGTTATTTTTTAAATAGTGTTGGAACAACTGGATATTCACATGCAAAATAGTGAAATTAGACTCTGGTCTCATATCATATATAAAAATCAACTCAAGATGGATTAAATAGTTAAAGTAAAACCTGAAACTGTAAAACTACTAGTAGAAAATATGGAGAAAAAGCTCCATGACATTGGTCTGGGAAATGAGTTTTTGGATATCACCCCAAAAGCGGAGGCAATAAAAGCAAAAATACACAAATGAGATCACAACCAACTAAAAAGCTTCTGCACAACCAAGAAAACAATCAACAGAGTGAGAAGACAACCTATGGAATAAATGAAAATATTTGAACATCACTTGTGAAACAAAGCTTCTGGGAGATTGAGCTAGCTTTCTGCATCAGACCAAACCAGAACGAAGTCACTTGTGCAAAGTGTTCCATTATCCAACTACACTTTAAAGTGGTCCGATTTTTCTATAAAAGATTCTGCTAAACCTGTTTCAGTGTAATAAAGAAGTCCCTTCTCTTTTAACCATATAAGGAAAGTAACATTACCTTGTTTAATGCTGGATGTTTTGTATTACTATTAATATTTTTGAGCTTCATTCCATAATGTTGTTAAGTTTCTTGGAAACAATTTCATTTTTTAGTCTTGCTTTTAAGATTTGTTATGTAAGGACATAATACTGTTTTGTCTAGGGCGAATTATTTCACTCCGAGGCAATTCTCGTCTAATAACTCCACTCAATACCTGTGAATTATAGGATTTTCCAAACTGTCTTAGGCAAGCATTCACTAATTCTGACCCTGACTGAGGTGGCACTTCCTTTATTTCTTTCAGATGGTTCCTTCCCTAGACTCAAGAGTTTCCTAGTGTGTATACACCAATCAGTACTTTGCTGAATACCTGAGGAAAACCTTCTTCAGGACTCTGGGGTTCTTTTTCTTTGCAGCTACAGCATCACTGTTACTTTTTCCTGAGAACTTTAACTGCCTTGGTCTCCATGGGCTCTGAGCTTCCTCTCTTCAATTATGGACTCTTCCAGCCCATGCCCATGTTCCTGTCCTTAGGCCACAGCCTGGAAACTTACTCAAGGCAGTGGTTTGGGGACAATAGTAGGGATTACCTCATTTTTTTTTTTTTTCTGTCTCTTAGGAATCACTGTATTTCATATCTGTTTTTAGATACCACTTGTCTGATATCTGTTTTTTCCTTGTTTCAAGTGACTTGGTAAATCTGATCTGTATATTTTTGCTCTGGCCAGAAATGAAATCTTTGGTCTGTGACCAGTTGTTTGTCTTTGTTTTGTTTTGTTTTGATTTTGAGACGGAGTTTTGCTCTTATTGCCCTGGTTGGAATGCAATGGTGCGATCTCGGCTCACCACAACTTTTGCCTCCCAGGCTCAAGTGATTCTCCTGCCTCAGCCTACCAAGTTGCTGGTATTATGGGTTCCAGCCACCACGCCAGCTAATTTTTTTGTATTTCTAGTAGAGATGAGGTTTCACCATATTGGTCAGGCTGGTCTCGAACTCCTGACTTCAGGTGATCCACCCACCTCGGCCTCCCAGAGTGCTGGGATTACAAGTGTGAGCCACTGCACACAGCCATCTGTGACCAGTTTTTAACAAAATATATTTAACTCATTGAAGGAGGCTTAGAGTCTCCAATGTCAACACTGAATGAATGCTTACTTCTAAATTTTAAGTGAATTTAGGCCAGGCACGGTGCCTCACACCTATAATCCCAGCACTTTTGGAGGCCGACGTGAGTTGATCACTTGAAGGAAGAAGTTTGAGAGCAGCCTGGACAACATGGTGAAACCCTGTCTCTACTAAAAATAGAAAAATTAGCTGGGTGTGGTAGGGGTGCCTGTAATCGCAACTAATTGGAAGGCTGATGGAGAAGAAATGCTTAAACCCAGAGGGTGGAGGTTTCAGCTAGCCAAGATTGCACCACTGCAGTCCAGCATGGGTGACAGAGCAAGACTCCATCTAAAAAAAAAAAAAGTGCATAGCCACCCATCAATATTTTAATAGCCTGACATTTTACAACATGCTAAGTGATGGGTTCATGTCACAAATCAATATATTCATTTTGAGGTTATATGTTCGTCTCTGAGCAGCAGCTACTCACTTAAATGATACTATGATGGGATAAAGTGAATAAGAAAAGTTTGTAAAAATATCTTGAAAAAATCAAATCACATCATGTAGCCATCTAAGAGAAACTGAAACACAAAAATGCTAATTGTTTCACCAACTGTCGTTCTGAGTCATTGTTTTTATAAAGGTAGACAGGGAGAGTCCTATAATTAAGAACTCTTCTTGGACTTTGACAAGAGTTTTATGTAGTTTTAAAATGTGTATAGAGGCAAATCAACACTATCCAATCATGATGAGAAATAAAAAATAAAACCATACAGATTGCATTGATGTAGTCCTCAGGATAAAAAGGACTATTCAATCTAACTTAATGAGCTGTTATATCATTTTTTTCTCAAAGCACTAACATTTTAGGAAAATAATAGAGGAAAAATGGAAAGCTTAAGCATTTCTGAAGTGAATACATTGATGCATGCTAAGGAAATGTCATTCAAACTTTAGATAATTGTACCTGTCTGCAATTAGTGGTGGTTTGTGAAGGGAAGTAGCCAGGTGTAAATTAAATTTATCCAATGGGGTGACTCCCAGCTGGTATTTCCTCGTAGGCATTCCATTGTTCTGAAGGTTAGGCACATATAACTTTATTTATGTCACCACATTTTTATTTAAAGAAATCTCAGTCCAATAGTTCTATCAATTTTTAAATGAATTTCATGCCATTTTGAACAGCTTGAGTTAGAAGATGGAAATCATTCTAATATAAGGTGCATGATTACTTGTTATGTTAAAAAATGAAAGATGTATTAAATAACACTTTTTAGTTATATTTTAATGATGATCCTACTTTTAAGGAGACTTTAGAAAATGTGGGAAAGTTCATTGAAAAAAATAAGTAATATGTAATTTGATAATGATGTTGATGTCTTTCCTAGGATATATCTACCTACTCACAAGTCATTTAGAAATATAAATGAGGGAGGTAAAAGTACAGTTTCACCTCACCCCATTTGTTTTACTCACAAGAAGCAGTGTGAAAACCATTGGTCAGCAAAGAATCAGTAACTTTAAATTAATTTAGAACAAGATAAAAATTTAAAAGCCCTTACTAACAATGAATCTGTATTTGCATATTCCTAATCTTTAATATAAAATAAACCATGAAAGTCTTTATATTACAGAACTGAAAACAGATAACTTGAGAAGTTAACTAATTGGAAAAATGATGCAAACATTTGATGTAGAAAAGAGATAAAGCAGAAGTTTATTATTATTTTAAACATTCTTTTCTGCAATGAAAATATCTTATTGATAAAAGAGTCTTTCACTTATAATCTTGAACAGAGAATATCTATAATGTTGATACCAAAACATTAATTTCGCTGAACTGAATTAGTATAAAACTGTAACAGTTAGTTAAATGATTTAAAAGCAAAACAAACAGACGACAAAACAAAACGACCTAAAACTTTTTAATTGAGTGAATAAAGTAAGTTTTATTCATCTTCTGGTTCTGGGGTTGACAGAGATGCATGCTGACCCCAGCAGAACACAGCACCCCTGCAAGCCACAGGAATTGCTTCAGTATATACACCTGAGTGATGTCCAGCCAGTCAAGTTTAATCACTACCCACTTGGAAATTTTTACTTCAGTAACCAGGAAAGGAGTTGAGATCTTTTCTTCTGGGAGTGAAGCTATGAAGATATATGTCTGGAACTGCTGATAGTTGTCATAAAATCCTAAGTAAAGGTATCTTCTGACAATGTAAGTTTTCCAAAAGAAAACAGAACAAAGGGGGACTTTTGATTTGTGACAAGAAATAGACACCAGATTTATCCTCTCATAAGAAACAGCAACAAAAAACTGGACTCCATATGTAAAACAATGATTTGCAAGACACTGGACATTGGGCAGTGAACAAGAGTATTCCTTAAGAAATGAGAAACAAACAAGGTGTGTCCTAAGACTGTCCTAGGTCTGAAAATATTTTCAGGCTTGGACTCAGGGAGATGAGACAAAATTGGAGCCTGGCGGACCTCTGATTGAAGGAGACCAAGAAGATTTAAATTTGTAGGAAAGAGTACCAGAGACAGATCTGTACAGACAACACCAGATTTTGGACTTCCTCTTGAGTTTTCAGCAGTATACTGATCAGTGCAAGCACACAAGGCAAGAGTCTAGGACTGTGGAAAGAACCACACAAAACTGTTAGAGGGACAGTTCCCAGTGATCACCACAGGATTGGGAACAGACCTACAAGTCAGTCAAGAAAACCACATAAATCACAGAGTAGTGGATAGAGTAGCGAGAGGTGTCTTGATTCAATATAGGGAAATAATTAGCTATAGACTAAATACTACTCTGGCCCTGCCTTAAACATTTTAAAAAGCAAGACCTGAAAGGATCAAACTGTTGCCAAGCAACTTAACTGCATTCCAGAAAAAAAAAGCTCAAGAATATTTATACAAATACAAAAATACCTAGTACCCAACAAGGTAAAATGCACAATGTTTGATATCCAACGAAAAACTATCAGGCATACAAAGAAGTGGAAAAACAATTCATAATGAGGAGAAATATAACAATATAAACTGACTCAGAAATGACATGTTATGATTAGCAGACAAATATATTGAGCAATTATTTTCACTGTATATCTTTAAATGCTTAAGTAGAAATGTGAAAGGTATTGTAAAAGACTCAAAATGAACCTCTAGAGATGAAAACTACAATGTCTGAGATGAAAAATATGCTATATGTGATTAATAGACTGGGATAAAAATGCACATGTTAGACACTGACGAATATGAGATATATGCATTTGCACACTCCACAACACAAACTATCCAAAATAAAACTAAAAATGGAAAAAATTAAAAGGCCATAGTGAGCTATAGAATCTGTAAAAAAGTAACTAAAATTTACAAAAAATAACTAGTAAAAAATGAGAAGACTTATCAAGATTGCAGATAAGCAATTGATAGATGAACATCAATTCTCTTTCTATGTACTAGCAATGAACAATCAGAGTTAAATTGGAAAACAATATAGTAGCAAAAAATATGTACTTAGAGATAACCCTAAGAAAAGCTGTGCAGGCCTAAATACTGAAAACTATAGTGCATTGCTGAGAGAAATTAAGGAAGACATAACTAAATATATGCTATCTTAGTGGGTCAGAAGACTCAAAATTGTCAAGATGTTAGTTCTTCACAAACTGGTATATAGATTCAATGAAAACCCAATCAAAATCCCAGTAGTCTTTTTTAAAATTGACATGGTAATTCTAAAATTCATACAGAAATGCAAATAACATAGGATAAGAAAAACAAGTTTGATAAAAAACAAAGTTATAGAGTTAACACTACATGATTTTAAGACTTACTATAAAGCTATAGCTGTCAAGGTGGTGTGGCATTGGGACAAAGATAGACAACTAGATTTATGGAAGATAATAGAGAAATAGACCCACACATGTGTAGACAATGTATTTTTAATAAGAGTGCAATGGAGACAGAGTAGTCTTTTCAATAAACGGTGTTGAAATAATTAGGCATCTATTTGCAAAAAAAGGAACTTAGATCTGTATCTTATACGATATACAAAAACATCTCAAAATCAATCATATGCATATATTTAAAACATAAATGTGTAAAAATCTAGAAGAAAATAAAGAAAGAACTAATGACTTTAGATTTGGCAAACATTTTGTAAACAGGATGCAAAAATCCTGAACTTTTAAAGAAAAAGTGAAAATTCAACTGTATCAAAATTAAAATTTTACTCTTTGAAAGACACCATTATGAACATAAAAAGATAAACTGTTTTGTAAATAAGTACTTGGAAAACATACATCCAACAAAGGCCTTGTAACTAAATTTATATACAGAAATATTTCAACTCAATAAGAGGAAAAGTCAGCCAATTAAAAAAAATCCAACAGGGTCGAAAGAACACATCACTAGAGAACATTTATACATGGAAAATAAAAACATGAAAATATACTCAAAATCATTAATTATTAGCAAAATGCAAATTAAAATAACAATCAAGTGATATGATATACCTACAAGAATGGATAAAGTAAAAAGGTGAATTACATTAAGTACTGGTGAGGATATGAAGAAATGAGTACTCTCACATACTGCTGGTGAGAATGAAAAATGGTGCAACTATTTCATAAAACAATTGGGAAGTTTCTTAAAAAGTTAAATATATATCTATTATTTAGTCTAGCTATTCCGCTCCTAAATATTTATGTGAGAGAATGAAAAATGTGTCTATATTTATTTATATAACCTTATAGTACATACAAAGTACTGGATTATAGACAGATTAATTATTTATTCAGAGACTATCTTCCTGCCATTTCTCCACACTTCAATACTCGATGACACAGTGTGTGGAGGGGAGTTTGCACCATAGGAAAGGAACTCCAAAATTATTAATTACAGAGTTTATATAGAGAAGTTGGCCAATATACCGCTTCTGGGTTGAGAGAGAAAGAAAGAGAAAAGTGAGAGAGAGAGAGTGAGAGAAGAAAGATTTGCTCTGGAGTATATGGAGTGCCAGGAGATCCTCTCTAGGGAGAAGAAGGAAAGTCTCTAGGTCCATGGCCTTCAGGAGAGATGAGACTATATCTTATATCTCCTTATAGAATTCTGTCTTTAGAGTTGCTATTCATTCATCTCCTAATCTAGGAGCCAGTATCCTTTGCTCAGAAAGCCTCAACCATTCAGAAAAGCAAAAATATTTATAAAGGATTGTTTCCTGATGTTATGCAAACAAAACGTATCCAAGAATGTTCATAGTAACTTTATTTTCAGTACTCCAAACTGGATACAACACAAATGTCTCAAGTCAATTAATAAACAATTGTGATATATACACACAATTGAATACCATTCAGTAATAAAAGGAAATAAGCTATTGAAATACACAACTACAGGAACAAATCTCAAAAAAAAACTGTGCTGAATTAAAAATGCCAGACCAAAAAAAACATACTTGATCATTTCATTTACATAGAATTCTAGAAAAAGCAAGTTAATTTAGAGCAGGGGTTGCCAACCCCCATACCAGCCTATGACCTGTTAGGAATCAAGCCACACAGCAGGAGGTGAGCAAGCAAGCAACGCTTCATCTGTATTTACAGCTCCTTCTCATCACTTGCATTACCACCTGAGCACTGCCTCCTGTGACATCAGCAGTGGCATTAGATTCTCATAGGAGTGTGAACCCTATTATTATGAAATGTGCATGTGAGGAATCTAGATTGTGCATTCATTATGAGAATCTAATGCCTGATGATCTGAGGTGGAGCTGAGGTGATGATGCTAGCACTGGGGAGTGGCTGCAAGTACAGATTAACATTAACAGACAGGTTTGCACAGAGAACATAATAAATCAATTTCTTGCAGACTCCTGTGAAAATCCCATTAGTGAGTGACAGTGAAAAGCTGCATCTGGTGGCAGCCTTTATAGTGGCAAGCAATGTACTTCAATTGTATAGCTGCATCTGGTGACAGGCTTTAAGTCAGAATCTGACACTTTAGTCTGCACATGGCCCATCCATTATTTTATTTACTACTTCTGTTCATGCCTCTTTCCTGCACTGTGCACTTGACTCAGTCACAGTTTTAGTAAGCCTACAAGCTAACCCTAGCCAAATGAGTAAAAAGCAAATGTCATTGAAGAGCTTCTTTAAAAAAGGGGAAGACCCAAGGATGAGGCAGCTGAAGACTCTAAGACTCCCAACAGAAAGAAAGCTGCATTTAAAAGAAAATACCAAGAGTCCTACCTAATGTGCAGGTTCATTGCAACAGGTGATTCACATTCTCCAAACCCAATTTGTATTATATGTGATGACTGGCTATACAGCAAAGCCATGAAAGCTTCAAAACTCCTTCATCACATGGAGACCAAGCACCCTGTATTAAAAGACAAGCCTTTGGAGTTTTTCAAAAGAAAAAAAAAAAAGGTATGAACATGAAGAACGGAAGTAATTATTGAAGACCATCACTTCATCAAATGTGTCTGCACTGCGAGCATCATTCTTAGTGGCTAACTGCATTGCTAAAGCTGAGAAGTCCTTTATTATTGGTGAAGAGTTGATCTTACCTGCTGTTAAGGATGTTTGTCGAGAACTTTTAGGAGAAGCTGCAGTTCAAAAGGTGGCACGCGTGCCTCTTTTGGCAAGCAGCATAACTAGACAAATTGATGAAATAGGAGAGGATATTGAGGCACAACTGTTACAGAGGATTAATGAGTCACTGTGGTATACAATCCAGGTTGATGAGTCTACCAATGTTGACAACAAAGCAACAATGCTTATTTTTGTGTGATATATTTTTCAGGAGGATGTGCATGAGGATATTTTATGTGTACTGTTGTTGCCAACCAACACCATGTCTGCAGAACTATTGAAGTCTTTGAATGATTATGTATCAGGAAAACTGAATTGGTTATTTTGTGTTGGTATATGCATAGACAGAGCAGCTGCCATGACTGGACCGCTTTCTGGTTTCACTATTCAGGTCAAAGAGGCCACTTCTGAATATGAATCTATGCACTTCTGAGTGTGCACAGATGTGAATCTATGCCACTTCTGAATGTGAATCTATGTGTTATCCATAGAGAAATGCTGACTAGCCAAAAAATGTCACCTGAATCTAACAATGTTTTGCAGGATGTGATTAAAATAATTAACCACACTAAAGTACATGCCCTTAACTCACATCTGTTCCCCCAGTTCTGTAAGGAGATGGATGCAGAGCACACACATCTTGTCTTATACACAGAAGTGAGATGACTTTCTAAAGGTAGCAAGAGTTTTTGAGTTGTGAGAGCTGCTCCAGATATTTCTTTTAGAAAAGCAGTCACCATTGGCAGCACATTCCAGTGATGCAGAATGGGTCACAAAACTTGCTTACTTTTGTAACATATCCAACCTGCTCAATAAACTTAACATATCACTTCAAGGGAGAATGACAACTATGTTTAAGTCAGCAGATAAAGTGGCTGCATTCAAAGCCAAACTGGATTTACAGGAGCGATGAGTGAACATTGCAATTTTTGGTATGTTTTAAATATTAGCAGAGATTTTGAAAGAGACTGAGCCAGGGCCTTCTTTCTTCCAGCTGGTGCATGATCACCTATCCCAGCTTTCAAAAGAGTTTGAGCATTATTTTCGAACTGTAAAAACTGCCAAACTAGGAAGGAATGGATCCGTTGGGACCCATCTGTGAATAGGCCAGGTGAATCAACTTTGTCTGTGCTAGAAGAGGATCAACTGGTTGAGATCACAAATGACAGTGGCCTTAAAAGTATGTCTGGACAACTTCAAATCTCCATATGTTCTGGATTAAAGTCAAAGCAGGATGTCCTGAGATTGCCACAAAAGCACGGTGACATATCCATATCCAACATCCTATTTTTGTGAAGCAGGGTCTTCTACAGTGACGCAACTAAAACAAGATTAAGAAGTACACCAGACATAAGCAACACAGTTTGGGTGTCCCTGTCTCCGATCACCCCCAGATGGGACCATCTAGTTGCAGGAAAACTCAGGCATCCCACTGATTCTACATTATGATTTGTATGATTATTTCATTGTATATTGCAATGTAATAATAGTAGAAATAAAGTGCACATTATATGTAATGTGCTTGAATCATCCCCGAGCCATTCCCCTTGCACCACCCCCCACCGGTCCGTGGAAAAATTGTTTTCCACAAAACCGGTCCCTAGTGCCAAAATGGTTGGGGACCACTGATTCAGAGTGACAAAAAGCAGCTCAATGGGTATCTGGAAACAGTGGATGAGGAGAAAGATTGGGATGGATGGGAGGGAAGGATTATAAAAGGGTGCAGTAAAACTTTTGTGTGTAATGGCTATATTCATTATCTTGATGAAGGTGATGTTTCCATGTGTTTATACATATGTCAAAACCTGTCAAGTTGTATGATTTAAATATTTGTAATTTATTTTATGTCAGTTGTACCAATGATAAACCTGTTAAAAATCATAAGAATCAGCCAGTTCCTCTAGACTTTAATATATATTTATTTGATTTTTATGGTTTAGAGTTATATAAGAAGAGAAAAGGACAAGAATAGATTTTCCTACTGTTAGAAAGATTAAAGGTCACCATCCTCAAGTTCCTTAGACTTACCCTTAACCGGGGGTCTGTAGCTATACTAAAGTGCCCTCACCTGGGGACTAGTGGAGCCCGGGGTAGGAGAATTTCATGGGATTGACTGAGCCATAACTTTTGATAAGACTCTGCTGATCTTGTATACTGGGAAGCAGAAAGCAGAAAATTCAGATTCACTTAGAAGTCCATAGTTTATCGTTGATTTTGTATAATTCACTTAAATATGTGTATTATAAAGTTTTAAAAGTTTTTATATTCTAATTTTTAAGTAAAAGGTAAAGAAATTACTATGAATTTATGCAATGGTTTTGGCAACTTTGCATCTAATTTTACCCTTTTATCTTAATATTTAATTATCAAAACAGTGTTACTAGGTATCATTGTCACCATTTATACATTAAATAGCAATATCCTGCTTTGTGACAGGAACCTCCTCACTGTGCCCATCTCTTTAAACTATGTTTTTATATTTATTTATTTATTTTTGAGACAGAATTTCACTCTGTCTCCCAGGCTGGAGTGTGGTGGCATAATCTCTGCTCACTGCAACCTCTGCCTCCCAGGTTCAAGCGATTCTCTTGCCTCAGCCTCCTGAGTAGCTGGGATTACAGGCGTGTGCCATGACACCCAGCTAAGTTGTATTTTCAGTAGAGATGGGGTTTCACCATGTTGGCCAGGCTGGTCTCAAACTCCTGATCTCAAGTGATCCACCCGACTTGGCCTCCCAAAGTGCTGGGATTACAGGAGTGAGTCACTGCGCCTGCTCCCTCCCCAACATCTCTTTAACCTATGAATGCATATTAGCAGCCTTATTACCTCTTTTTTGTTAGGACTACCTTGTTCTATCCTGACGGCTACTCTCCTGCTGCTGCTTCCCACTGGCTAAACCCAACTGCAAGCCAGAGGGTAATAGAACCCTGGTAGCACAGTCCTCAGAGGTCAGGGCCCAAAGCATGAGATGGAGGGACAAACAGGGAATAACAAGTCCGTTTCCCCTGCTCATAGTTGCAATCCTAGACACATCTACAAACTCACTAGTAGAAGCTAATTTCCTTATAACATTGTCCCTTAAACCGATGTTGGCCTTACATTCTTGATTGGAAAGAAATTTCCCTTGCATTGTAACAGCAGGTTTGAATAATGGTTTCATCACTTTGTACTGTATTCTTGGGCATGCTATCCTCTGATTTTTATGTTCTCCCTCTGTAAAAAGGGAGTACTGAATTGCCTGATAGATAATAGTGGATTTAATAAATTTTAGCTTTCTTTGTCCTTCCTCTTAGATTCTTAAATCGCACATGGTAAATGTATATGTTTTTCTTTTTCTGCTTGCCTTGTTTTCTACTTGTGGTTGTCAGTTTTTAAAGCTTTTTTGACAAACTATATTAAGTGTTATGTTACCTCATTAACAGGGCAGTTCAGTGCAAGAGAACTAAAATTGTAATGAATATTAGTTTTGTGTCATTATGCTGACCATGTATTAGGACCTTCTGGTTGATTTTGATTTTCCAATTTATGATAAATTAACATATAGGTAGCAATGATTTTTAAGAATATAAAAGAAGGCGTATCCTGTGGTGAATGAGCAATATGTTAGAACCAAGACTAGATATTCTCAGCTCTTCAAGTGCTCTATTTTGCTCCAGAGCTTTCTGCACATTGATGTAATTCTGTCAGTCTTGCTCCCAAAACACAAGCTCACCATTTTTATTTGTGACTTGCATTTGTCCTTGTTATTTGCAAATTCAGCATTTGTGAATTCATCTACTTGATAAAATTTATTTCTAACCCTCAAATTAATACACTTGTGCTTTCATGGTCTTTTGTAAACGTGAAGAACTGCTAAAAATGTGAGGCATCTGCCTGACCCACACATTCTAGCTGAGGTTAAACAAAGCGAGACTCTGCCTTCTTGTTTCAGTTCTCACACTGTATATAAGTGACCTTTTCCAGGTCGATTGAATGCCCCGTGTTTTGCATTTTGGGGCTTTTTGTTTGTGATTTCACTTTTTTAAATGGCCCCCAAGTGTAATGCTGAAGTGCTATCTGGTGTTCCAAAGCACAAGTTTACTGTAATATTCTTTATGGAGCCAAATATGGGCATTAGATAAGCTTCATTCAGGTATGGGTATAGTGGGGTTGGTCATCAGTTCAATATTAATCAAGAATACTGTACATCTAGAAAAGGGAATAGTAAATTCTTTGATATCTTTGTGAAGCCACTCCATAAGGTACTAAAGTAACATCTATGGTGTGTGATAAAGCTATGGGAAAATGTCTGTATTTGTGGATTCATGAGATGACAACTGATTTTTAAAATGTAGTGAATAGTGTTACTGTGAGGCTGAAAGTCAAAGAAAGTTGTGGTCACGTTACCCAGCATCAGAAAAATGTTAAGCCATTCTTAGCAAATGCCGGCTGACTCACACATTGCAAAAGGCCATATAGTATGAAAAATGTTTAACTTTCAGGTGAAGTGGGTTCTGTTGATCAGGATACTGGAGAATGCTTTTTAAAAATAACTGTTAAGTGCTATACAAGAAAATAATTATGTGAAAGAACAAGTTTTCAACGCTGATGAGAATGGCTTGCTGAACATAGGCAGTGGCAAAATAACCTAGATAGTGTTTTGGTTGATGAAAACTGTGTGACTAGAGGCTTCTGGGAACCTAACGTTGTATTTCCCCTAAGAACAACCGTTTTAGAGTTCTAGTTAATAAAACATAACCACCAAGAATAGCAAGAATCAACCCTATGTATTTAATTATGGTTTTGTTCTCTACACAATTGAATTCCTTTGCTACATTGTATCAGTGAGTAATCTTCTTTGTAACTATTAGATATTTATTCACCTGAACAATGCAATTAATTGCAAGCAACTCTTTATTCTTCTGTGTAGAAAAAATTTAAAATGGACATTTTAGAACTCTCTGTATAAAAAATTAAAACAAGTAGACTATAGATAGTTAAAGATTAAAATACCTGTTTCCTATGGACATATCACAATCCATTTGGAAAGTTTTCTAGTGAACACATGAGCCTGTCTTAGAGGGGGCAGGGGTTGTTTCTTAGAAATTTCATTAGTTTTCGAGGCATAGAACTCTGTCATAAATCTCCAGGTCTCGGGGACCCAGAATAATTAACACTGTTGTTTGAGCTGGCATTAGAGTAAGAGTTACATATGCAAGATATGGTAGGCATTATTTAGTAGAATTTACAACTAGGTAATTAGATTGGTGTTTTACTATACTCTTATTTGAAGACTTTATAGAGTAAACAGGTGTTATTATTCTTGTAGTAAATTTTTTTTTTACTTCCTTTTCTTATATTTATCAAGTATTTTCTATCATTTTGGCTCTTTTGCCATAATTAAAGCAATTTACATTATAGAAAGATATAGCAGTAATTTAACAGGTAAATAAGATCACGTGGTATATTAAGATGCTAACAAATTTTATTTCAGTTTTTCAAACAGTATTAACCATCTGCTAAGTTATAGCTGCAAAACTAGCCATATGTTGAAGTCATTTCTCTTATCCAATGTATACAGTTTTTATAAAAAAAAGCCTTCAGCTGCTATTGTCCAAATATCCTGTAAAATACATTGCAAGATTTTTTTTTTTTAACTTAACGCAGGCCATTTATTTTGAGGGAGTTTGGTTATAGTGATCAACAAAGAAATATTTCTCTGTATTACACTGAACAATTTTAAAGCAATGGCTTTATATCTGCTTTTAGTTTTTAATTATTCAAAGCATTTAGTAAAATTTAGAGATTTTTACATATATAATGTATGTAAAAGTGAAGCATATTATTTTCATTTTCTAAAAGTTTCTTCTAATTGTATATTTGGCAAGTATATGATTTTTCATGTTGAACCTGGTAAAGGCTGTTGAGTTGACTATTTTTACTTTATATGGAAACTTTTATTATTCTATTGCCAAAAGCATAATGTTTGATTTATTGGTTTCTAGTTTTGCAAACTTTCAGTGTAATTATTATTTATAACTACTAAGAAAAATAATTTTAAAATTTCGTATGAACACATCCATATCAATATCTAAAAGTGTATGCAAACCAAGTGCCTGTCAGTGAGTGAATGGATAAACAAAGCAAGGTATATACATACAATGAAGTATTCAGCCTTAAAAAGAAAGAGAATTCTGATACATGTTAAAACATGGATGAACCATGTTTTGAGGACGTCATGCCAAGTGAAATAAGCCATCCCCTCAAAATCAAATACTATATGATTCCACTTATAGGAAGTATCTAATGTAGTCAAACTCATAAAAACAGGAAGTAGAATGGTAGTTGTCAAGGGCTGAGGGAGGAGGAAATGGGGAGTTTTTGTTTGATGTGGTAAAGAGTTTTAGTTTTTCAAGATGAAAAAGGTCTGGAGATTGGTTGTAAAACAAAGTGAATACACTTAACACTGGTGAATTGTACACTTAAAAATTGTTAAGATGGTAAATGTATGTTAAGATGGTGAAAGATGGTAAACATTTTAAAAATTTTATTTGAAGGGATTATTGAAATTATCAGTTTACCACTTTAACAGAATATTGTATTGCTTTTAAATAAATGTTAATGTAAAATATTTTTCTAGCATTGAAGTATTAGGAAGAGATAAATATATTTTTCCAATTATGTAAGTTTGCTATATGTGTGTTTGTGTGTGTGGGCGGGGGTTATTTTCCAGTTCCACAAATATTTGTGACACTTGTTTAAAAGTAAAATCTTTGCTTAGGAAATGTTCATAGTAAAATTTTCACTCCTATTTTATTAAATAAAAAGTCCACCGTATGTGATCCTAAAGCCCATTTGTTATTATGTGATCTGTGTATTATCCTCAGTGTTGATGCTGGAACTTGGGCAAATTATTCCTCTTAAAGGATTATTAAGGATTACCAATTACAATGAGTAGCATTTGATAATTGATTAGCCCAATCTTTATAAATCCTTTCTTTTCTCTTCTACCACAATGCATTATCCTGATAGTCTCTGATGTCTCAAAGTATACTTTTTATTGCCCCCTCTGCTCTCTGCTTCCTATTTTCTCCAACTCTGCTTTTCCCTACCCAAACAATGCCTCCAGATATATACATTTTGCAATGTTCACTCCTTGGATTTTTCTATTCTTGAAAGAGGCTTTTTTCCCCTTAAAATAACTCATTTATTCTCATAATTGTAATTCTTACACTTGGAGAAAGGCTCTTTCCATCAACTCAAGGTTAAAAGATTTCAAAGTGTCAATAAAAGGAAACTAAATTGTATTCTTTTTCATTGATTTATTTAATAAACATTTCTTGAGTACTTAGTATACGTGGCAGAAGCTAAGGATACAAAATCTATGAGAAATTTAAGATTTAGAAAGCAAGAGAGGCAAACAAATCAATGATTTTAGGACAGTGAGAAAATATAGTATTTTTAATAATATAATTCCTGGGGAGTGTAAAAACATGGAAAAGAGAAACTCAGTATGGGTTGGTAAATGTTCAACAACTAGTTCTTTGGAGGAAAAACAAGCAATTTGAGGCAGGTGTCCATTCCCCTGGTGTAAGTACCTCTACTATGGATAATTTGGGGCATCAATATGAAGCCACTGAACATAGAGGTGGGAAGAAACCTGCACAATAGATTCTCAGGAGCCTGTTTGAACCAGCTTCAACTAAACTAACTTTAAGTCAGATTAGATGTGTTATAAGGATGGTTTCCTGAAGAAAACAACATTTGAGATGAAACTGATGAATGAGGAGGAGTTATCTGGATAAAGGTGATGAGTGGGGCAGAAAAATTGATTTCTGTTAGCAGAAATAGCATGTGTATGATATGTACTTTTGCAACAAAGTGATATGTTTGTGTGAGCTTAAATGGTTATGCTTAGCTATAGCAAAGTGTTGGCACCAGGGGAGAGTGGCAGGTAAACCCAGAGAGAAGGGTTTTGTGTGACAAGGTGAGTATTGAACTCTGAAAAGGAGCTACATGAGGTAGAGCTTGATATAACGAGCCAAAAGTCCATGATTTCTGTTGATGTAGGTTTTATATACTTTTTTGAATATCTTCTATTGGCCAGGTACTGCGTTAAGCACTTGGGATATAAAGATAAATAAAATACATCAATTTGTGCTCTTGAGGAAATTTCAGTTGAGTTGGAAGCTTGTCAGATGGTGGACAGGTCCCTGATAACTTCATTAATTGATCATGTATTTTGTATACATTTGCATCTAATTTTCACTCTTTAGTTAACCTCTGTATTTTCTGTTATTTATGCATATACAAGTTTCCACATTATACTTATTTATAGATCTAAATGCTTAAGATTGACTACAAGTCTGAATTCAAGCCTTACATTTTTAAATTCCTACTCTTTCTGATTAGTATTCTGCCACCATCTCAAAATTAACATATCTTAAACAAACTCAGCTTTCACTAAACCAAGTCGTTGTGTACTCTTCCCACTTCTATATTCTCAGGCTTAAAAAATAGATCAAAATGGCTGACTAGAGGCACCCAGCACTTACCTACTCCACAAAGAAAGATCAGAACACCAACTGGATAACCACACATTAAATGGACCATCTAAGGGAGAGCACCAGGATAAAACAAGGGAGTGACAAAAACCCCCATGAGGCATGAAAACTCAGGATGGCAGTATATGGAGAGAAATAAAGAAGTCAGCCAGGATTGACTTGGAGTCAAGAGGGAGTCTCTGTTGAAGAGAAAAGATATGTGAGAGATACCCAGAAGTCAACACTTCTACCACAGATAGCTGCAATCTTAGCTACAGGAGATCCTCAGAGCACTTACAGTCCTGAGCCCAGCATAGGGCATTGCCTGGAGTCCATGTGACTGTATTATTTCAGGGGGGAAATTCATGCTGAATCATCCCCACTCCAGGACCCAGGGCAACAGAACCCAGGCTGCTTCAGTATGGCACTATATTGAGAGTGGAGCCACCACCAGAGTAAATCCTGCCTAGAGGTTGAACAGCCCCTGTATTTCCACATCACTGGGGGTCCCGCTGACATCTTGCCACATCCAACCAATGGTCTACAGCATCACAACACCAGTCAGACCTAACAGTGCGGCTGTGACCCTTGGCATATGAGTCCACACATCACCCTATACTCCTGGGAACAAACAGTCCAGCATACCAGGGAAAATTCCTCCAGGAAAGAGGGAGCCAACATGCAAATACTGCAAAGCCTGACAGCTGCCTAACTGGGGCCCACTACAACCCCCAATGTGGACCCCACCATCTCCAGTGGAAGGATCACCCCACACTCACATGCACTGCCTAGGGGCTTGAAGCCTGTCCAGCTTGGGTCTACTGTTGTCCCCAACCCTCCACAAGTAACAGCATCCTAGGCCACTGAGGCACCTGTAGACACTGCTGACATTGATTAAAGAAGAAAAAATCATGACGATTACATTACTGTGCCCACTCAGAACAAAGCCAAAGGATCCTGTCCAAATGAAACTATAGCACACATGTACAGGAAAAAGCCCTTTTGAAAGGTAGTACACTAACTTGCAAGAAGCAACTGTTCCATCAGATATACAGATATTAACATAAAAACACAAGAAACAAAAAGGCAAGGCAACACATTATCTGCAATGGACCACAATAATTCTCCAGTAACATATCCCCCAAAAAGGAAATTTATGAAATGCGTGAAAATGAATTCAGAATAATAATATTACAGAAATTTGGTAAGATACAACAGAATATAGGTAAATAGTTCAGTGAAATCAGCAACACAATTCATGATCTGAATAAGAAATGTAACAAATAAATAGATATCATAAAAAAGAACCAAAGAGAAATCTTGGAACTGGAGTATTCAATGAGTAAATAAAAAATGCAACTGAGAGCTTCAACAATAGATTAGATTAAAAGGAAGAAAAAAAATTTAAACTTCAAGAAAGATCTTTTGAAATAACCAAGTCAGGCCGAAAAAATAATTAAAGAAGAAATCCTATGTGACATATTAGGCACCATTAAGCAAATATTTACAATATGGAAGTTTCAGAACAAGAGGAAGGAAAATGTATAAAAAACCTATTTAATGAAATAATAGCTGAAAGCTTCCAAAGTCTTGTGAGAAATATGGACATTCAGATACAGGAAGCTCAAAACTCCCCATATAGATTCAATCCAAAGAGGTTTTCTCTGAGGCACATTATAATCAAACTGTCAGAAGTCAAAGGCAAAGAATTCTAAAAAGAGCAAGGGAAGAGTGTTAAATCACATATATGAGAATCCCCATCAGACTAACAGCATATTTCTCAACAGAAACTCACAGGCCAGGAGAGAATACAATGATATTTTTAAAGTGCTAAAAGAAAAAAAAACCTTTTAGCAAATACTACTATACCTGGAAAAGCTATCCTTTAAAACTGAAGCAGAAATAAAATCTCTCAGACAAGCAAAAACTTGAAGAATTCATCACTACTAGATCAGCAAATATGAAATGTGTAAGGGAGTCCTACATCTGCAAGCTATCACGTCTATCTTTTTTAAAAAATGACTGTTTATTTTATTCATTTTTTGTATTTATGTGTCCATTTTATTTAGTTATATTTGTATCTATTTTATTTAGTTATGTTTGTATCTGTTTCATTTAGATGATAACTACCATCATAAAAACATGCAAAAGTATAAAGCTCACTAGTAAAGCAGACACACAATTGAGAAAGAGAAAGGACTCAAATATTATCACTACGGAAAATCCACCATACCACAATGATAATGAGGAAAAAGGAATGAAAGATATTCAAAATAAAAACCAGACAATAATTAACAAATTGACAGGAAAAACCCTCATCTATCAATAATAACCTTGAATGTAAATAGACTAAATTCTCCACTTAAGAGATATAGACTTGCTGATGGACTTAAAAGAAGACCAAATGATATGCTGAAATTCCTTTTCATCACTCATGAAACTCACTTCAGCTATAAAGATCCCCTATCAGAAAAACAGACTTTAAATAAAAAAATATATAAAGAGACAAAGATCAACATACAGTGATGAAGGGATCAATTCAGCAAGAGAACATAACAATTACAAATATATATGCCCTCAACACTGGAGCACGCAGACATATGAAGCAAATGTTATTAGAATTAGAGAGATAGACACAAATACAATAATTTTTGGGGATTTCACTACCCAATCTCAGCATTGAACAAATGATCTAGATAGAAGATCAACAGAGAAGCCTAAGACTTGTGGAAAAGACACCACAGACAAAAATAGAAATAACAGATATCTACAGAACATTTCATTCAACAGCTTCAGAATACATATTCTTCTCATCATCACATAGAACATTCTCCAGGATTGATCATGTTAGGCCACTGAACAAGCCTCAACAAATTTTTAAAAATTGAAATCATATTAAGTATTTTTTTTAAATCACAGTGAAATAAAACTAAAAATTAATGACAAGGGGAACTTTGGAAACAGTACAAATCAGGGAAATTAAATGCCATGCTCTTGAATGACCAACGGGTCAATGAAAAAATCAAGAAGGAAGTTTAAAATGTTTTTGAAATTAATGAAAATTGAAACACAACGTACCTTTGGGATACAACAAAACCAGTAAAAAAGAAGGAAGTTTGCAACAATAAACGCTAACATTCAAAAACTAGACAAATTCAAATAAGAGACCTGGTGATGCACCTCAAGGAATTAGAAAAGTAGGAACCACAAATTAGTAAAAGAAAATAAATAATAAAGGTGAGAGCAGAACTAAATGAAATAGAGACAAAAAATTACAAAAGAGCAGTGAAACAAAAAAATGTTTTTTTTTTGAAAAGATAAACAAATTTGACAAACCATTAGCTAGACTAAAAAAAAAAAATAGCAGGCACAACTAAATAAAATGAGAAATAAAAAAACAGATCTTCCAACTGATACCACAGAAATACTAAGAATTAGTAGAGACTACTTTGAACAACTACATGTCAACAAGTTGGAAAACCCAGAGGAAATGGATCAATTTCTGGACACATACAACCTACTAGGATGGAGCTAGAATGAAATGGAAAACGTGAACAGAACAATAATGAGTAACAAGATATATCAGTAATAAAAACTTTCTAATGAAGAAAAGCTCAAGACTGGATGGCTTTACTGCTGAATTCCACCAACCATCCAAAACTAACACCAATGCTTCTCAATTTTTTTTTTTTTTTTTTTTTGTGGCAGGGGGATAGGGTCTCACTCTGTCGCCCAAGCTGGAGTGCAAAGGCATGATCTTGGCTCACTGTAACCTCTGCCTTGCAGGTTCATGTGATTCTCCTGCTTCAGCCTCTCGAGTAGCTGGGATTACAGGTGTGCACCACTATACCTGGCTAATTTTTTTATTTTTTGTAGAGATGGGGTTTCACCATGTTGATCAGGCTGGTCTCTAACTCCTGACCTCGTGATCCACCCTCCTTGGCCTCCCAAAGTGTTGGGATTACAGGTGTGAGCCATGGCACCTGACCGTCAAACTATTTTTAAAAACTGAAGAACTATATATTCTTCCTAACTGTTCTATGAGCGTTGCCCTGATACTAAAACTAGACATGGACATGACAACAAAACTACTGGCTAATATCCATGATGAACAAAAATGCAAAAATCCTCAATAAAATATTACCCAGCTGAATTTAACAACACATCAATAAGATAATATACCATGATCAAGTGGGATTTATCCCACAGATATAAGTATGGTTGAACATATGAAAAATCAATAAATCTGATACATCACATCAACAGAATGAAGGATATAAACCATATAATCATCTCAATATATGCAGAAAAAGCATTTGATAAAATTTAACATCTTTTTAAAATAAAAACTCACAACAAATTAGATATGGAAAGAACATACCTCAACACAGTAAAGACCTTATATGAGCTAACATTATGCTAAATAGCCAAAAACTGAAAGCTCTTTTTCTAAAATCAAAGAACAGGGCAAGACAAAGATGCCTACTTTAATCACTCATATTCAACATAGTATTGGACGTTCTAGCCAGAAAAATTAGGGACAAGAATGAAATAAAGGACATTCAAATAGGAAAATAGAAAGTCAATTTTTTTTCTTTGCAGACATGATTTTATATATAGAGAAACCTAGTAGCTCCACCAAAACCTATTAGAACTAATAAACAAATTTATCAATTTCAGGGTACAAAATCGGCATACAAAAATCAGTAATGTTTCCATACACAATAATAAAATAACTAAAAAAGAAATTAATAAGGTAATCCCATTTATAATAGTTATAAAAATAAAATGTCCAGGAATAAATTTATCCAAGAAAGTAAAAGATCTGTCTTTACAATGAAAACTATAAAAGAGTGATGAAAGAAACTGAAGAGTGCATGAAAAATACAGACATTCCATTCTCATGGATTGGAAGAATCAATATTGTTAAAATGACCATAATACCAAAAACAATTTAAAAATTCAATGCAATCCAAATTGAAGTATTAATTAAATTATTCACAGAAATAAAAAATTCTTAAATTTGTATGAAACCACAAAATAATTCAAATAACCAAAGCAATACTGAGCAAATAGAACAAACTGGAGGCAACACATTGCCTGACTTCAAGATATAATACAAAGCTATAGTAACCAAAACAGGATGGTATTGGTATAAAAATGAACACATAAACCAATGGAACAGAGTAGAGTACCCAGCAATAAATTCACATATTTACAGCTAACTGATTTTCAACAAAGGAACTTAAGGAGAAAGGACAGCCTCTTGAATAAGTGGTGCTGGAAAAACTACATATTCAGAATAAAACCAGAACCCTGTTTCCAACCAAATACAAAAATCAATGCAAAATGAATTTAATAGTTAAATTTAAGGTCTAAAAATATGAACTACTTGATGAAAACATAAAGAAAATACTTCAGGGCATTAGTCAGTACAAAGATTATATGGGTAGGATTTCAAAAGCACGAGCAAGTAAAGCAAAAATAGACAAAGTAAAAAGTTTCTGCATAGCCATAAAAACAATCAACAGAGTAAAGAGACAACATATAAAATGGGAGAAAATATTTGCAGACTATTCATTTTGCAAAGGACTAATATCCACAATATATAAAACATTCAATAGCAAAAATAATAATAATCTGATTTTAAAATGAGTAAAGCATCTGAATAGATATTTCTCAAGAGACATACAAATGGCTAACGTATATAAAAAAGGTTCAACATCACTAATCATCAGAGAAATGCAAATCAAAACCAAAATGAAATATTATCTCACTCCAGTTAGAATGACTGTTATAAAAGACAAGTGATAATAATATTTTTTTATATTCTGGTGATGTTTCTCAAAACACTAAACATAGAACTACCATATGATCCAGCAATCCCACTAATAGGTATTTATCCAAAAGAAGGAAAATCAGCATATTGAAAAAAATATCTTCACCTCCCCCCCCATGTTTATTGCAGCACTATTCACAATAGTCAAGATAGATAATCCACCTAAGTGTCCATCAACAGACGAATGGATAAAGAAATGTAGTATGTATACACAAGGAATACTATTTAGCCACAAAACAGAATGAAATCTTATCATTTATGGCAATATGGATGATCCTGTAGAAGATTATGCTAGGTAAAATAAGTCAAGCACAGAAAGATAAACACCACGTGTTCTGACTCATATGAGGAAGCTAAATAAGTTGATTTCATAAAAGTGGAGTGTAGAGTAATGGTTACTAGAGGTTGGGAATGGTAGTGAGGAGGACAGGGTGGAGAGAGGTCAGTCAATGGATACAAAATTACAGCTAGATAGGAAGAATAAGTTCTAGAGCTTTATAGCACTATAGGGTGACTGTAGTTAACAATAATTTATTTATGTTTTAAAGTTACTATTACAGAAAAGTGGAAGTGGAATGTTCCTAACAAAAAGAAATGGTAAATGTTTGGGGTGAGTTTATGTGTATGTGTGTATATATATGCATATGAGAGTGTGTGTGTATCATTTTTTACTAGAGAGGGAGTCTAAAAGTCACTTTTAGTCAAAGTCTAAAAGTAATTTATGAATTATAGGAAGTAATAGTTAAGTAGATAAATCATACTTTGAAATATTGTTTTCAATTGTTCTCTACATATATTTTAACATTAGATGTGCAATTTATTGATTAATATTTGGGAGAATTTAAATAAATACAATTTATTTGTTATACACTCGTTCTCCTGCCTTCTGACTACTCCAATCCCCTGCAGAGCTAAGTAAAAACACTGACCCTTTATATCAGGTATAACTCCCCAATGCAATCCCTCCCCCCTCCCCCCTCCCCATGATAAGCCCCAGTGTGTGATGTTCCCCTTCCCGAGTCCAAGTGATCTCATTGTTCAGTTCCCACCTATGAGTGAGAACATGCGGTGTTTGGTTTTCTCTTCTTGTGATAGTTTGCTAAGAATGATGGTTTCCAGCTGCATCCATGTCCCTACAAAGGACGCAAATTGATGGGTGCTGACGAGTTGATGGGTGCAGCACACCAACATGGCACAAGTATACATATGTAACAAACCTGCACGTTATGCACATGTACCCTAGAACTTAAAGTATAATAAAAAAAAAAAAAAAACACTGACCCTGCTCATTATCAAGTAATCTGCTTCAGAGCTTGAGATTTGCTAAGCTGCTGTAATGTGTTATAACATACAGCCTTGCTTTAAAGGAGGTTTCATCAACTTTTAGTAGGCTTACTGTTCATGTTTGGCTAATCCCATAAGAGTTGAAAGATCTCAGAATTTTTACTCTCCATGCGGAAATAGAAGGTGGAAAAGACCTGTTTGGTGGCCTGGACCTGTGCCAAAAAAAAGATTACCTTCTCAGCAGCTTTGTGTGTAATTTTCTGTTTGATTTTTGAAATTTTAAATTACTGAACTTGAACCACTTGCTTTAGGAGACCATTTCAGAGAACAAATAACTGCTTGGGATTATCCTAGTTCTGTATTTATATTATAACGGAAAGTGTCCTAAGTACTAAAGGTTAGATAAATCCTGATAAACAGCAGTGGTTCAGATTATCTTTGCCAAGAACGTGTTACTGATCTGTTTACTGTTAAAAATTTCCATTTCAAAACTAATGAACTTTTTTTCTCTATGTGAAAGGAATACACATGTATTTACAATAAAATAAAAGCTTCTTAAGTTGATAAAATGGGGCTTGAGAGTCTCCCTTCAGCTGCCCATACCTGGTGGCAAAATGTATACTTGAGCGCAAAGCAGACCATGATAATGTTGATTTTGTTGTAGTAGAGAAAATAAAAGAAGCCTAATATTGAAATCTACATTGGATGCAATGTCCTCTGTATTGACAACTAAACTTTGATCTTTTCCTCTTGGGATTGGTTTGCTATGGAAAACAAACATTGTAGAGCCACTTTGGTTTGTATTTTATTTATTGCTATTGATCACTATCTTCTTTTTTTGATTACCACTTCTCCGACATCTCCTGCTTCTAGTCACTTCTAGTTATGTGAACAAAATGGTATGTTGCAGGTCTGTGAGCAAAACTTGAAAGCTCTTATCTTTCTGTAAATGTGGTCTCAATGTGTCATTTTTCCTTGTGCTTTATGAGCTTTGTATTTTTGTCTTTACTTTTCTTTGTCTTGTTTTCTCCTTGACTTTCAGCAGTCTAGTTTCTGGTCCATTAAAATCATGTCCTTATTACCAATTTTAAGTATATGATCTCGTATGATCTCATTACTTATCCTTTCAGATTGCATTATTTCCTTTCTTTCCTCCTTGAAATCACACTTCAGATTCTAGGAGTATGTATAGTCATCCTATTCCCCATTCTTAATCTTTGTAAGTCTCAATTATCATTAATTTTTAAGAGTTTGTTTTCTTAAGACTGGTACCAATTGCTCTATATTTTCCTATTTTTAATTGAGAAAATTTTGTCAGGAGATAGCATGTAATTATAAAGGCTATGTCTTAGAGATAGCCTACTATGTCCAGCTCCACACGGAAATATTTTAGTGAGATCAACTTTACATCTATACTTGCCTAGAAAGGTATCTTTTTTCCTTGTTAGTGCTTGTATTGGCATTGTGGATGTTTGCCTCTGTGACAATCATTTTTTATGCTCATATAGCTGAACAACCTTATTTTGAATGAAACATTCTTTGCTCAGTTATATCTGTAATATTAATTTGGTTATGATCAATTTTTGCTGGCCAAAGAAAATGACTTTATATCTACTGTGTTTACTTTCTTGGTTTAATTATTGGAAGAAAATTGTAACCATCCTTGTTTTTCTTATGTGCTTCTAGGACTTTGGTAATCATCCATTTGATTACATATAAACATATGCTTTTAAATTCATGTCATGCTATATCGAGACTAAAAATAATGTGACAAAACAATATATGTGCTTCCAATTTCTCTCCTAGCTACTTCTAAGCACTTGGAAAATGTCCTTTCCTATTTCATTTTGACATCTTTTTTTTCCAGCTGCATAGGTATTCTCTGTACATTGGAGAAACCAGTCAATATACTTTAGGAAAACTTTAAGTTGAAATCAAAGTCTGAAATCACATCATTTGTAGTGAATTATGAAATATATTTTTGGAAACAAGACATAGACACTGTGCTAGTTGAAGAGATGAGCATGTTATCATATTTGTCTCTAGTCACTCAAAGTATCATGAGAGTGGCAGATATGAAAATGGGTTATTTTAATACAGAGGAATGTATTGGAGGTGGATAGATCGGGACCATTGCTGTGTCTAGGGAGTGTAAGGGCTTTCAAAAAGTAATATTTGAGTTTTGTGAAGAGTGAATAGGATTCTCCTGGTAAACCAGAGGAGCACACTGCTCATTGTATTTAGGGAAGCTGAGTGTGACTGTGGACTGCAAAGCAAGAGGTGAGTGGGGGTGAAGTTGGAAAAATAAGCTATATGTGATCCCAAACGACCTCCACTATCCTGATTGGGAATCTTAACTTCTTCCAGTAGGTAAATGAAAACCATGAAGCCTTTTAAGCAAAGGAGCAATATAACTTACTGTTACATATGTGTTTGACTTTGGGAATAGTTATCTCGACACTAAAGAGGATGGCTGGAAGAAGAGTCAATCTGGTAGCAGGAAGGCCAGTTATAAGAGTGTTGGGTGGATTAGGTCAGTGATGAGTGTTTAAGTTATAATGGTGATGAAGAAAAGGCATTGGATTTAAGGTATATTTCTAGAGAAAACTGTATGAGACTCAGTGACTAATTTGCTATAAAGAAAAAGAAAGATGAAACAATTATGAATTCTGTAGCTTTGCAAACTAGTAAGTGGAGATGTCTTTAACAAGATGGAAGGAAACTGTGAGGTGGACACAGTGAGTCTATCTGTTCCTTTCACTAAGAGGGAAACAGTAGACAAGTTAGGTTGAATCATTGTTTTTCATTATGACCATATTGTGCCATTCAGGAAGCAATTGCAAATGTAGGGTTAGAACTTAGGAGAAAGAGAAAAGCTGGAGACATGAATTTGAGAGAGATCATAGCCCACTGAAGCTGACTCCAACCAGAGAAAGAGAGCCTGTCAATAAAGAGAAGTTAAGAGGTTCAGGAATAGTAAGAATACTGTTCTTGCTATGACAAAAGGGGTTTTGTTTGAGAATGAATTGAGAGATTTAAAGACATTCCATGGATATTAGGGAATATTTATGAAACCAGACATTTTAGAAATTTCAGGACATGTCCTGCTGTATGGTTGAGATCAATCAGTAAAGGGATCTCCACCCCCATCCCCTGTGACTTCTTGACCTTGGTTTTGCATTCCTCAGTAAAGTAGTGTAGTTATTTCATTTGTGAAAATCGTTGTGATAGTTATTAATCCATCACACCCTCTGGCCCCTGACACTCATTTACTTTTACTATTTCTGAATTATACCACTTAGTTTTTGAATTTTAAGCCTTGTGTTTCTTAATTTCTTTAGTCTAATAATAAACTTTCTTTTTCATCAACTTCTTCTAACTCCTCTGCTCTTTCTCTTTTGACACCACTTTGAAAATGATCCTCACCCTTTATAGTTTTCACATGTCCATCTGTTGCTCTTTGCAGCAGATTCCTTTCCTGGCTTCAGAGTACTCTTTCAACATCCTTCTGTATGTCTTTATATATCCTTTGTCCTTTCCCGTGACTCCATCTGAACAGCCATTCTCTATTTGTTTGCTTCGTCTGATAAAGTCTTGCCTAAACTGTATCCCACTATCCCCTATTGTTAGAATAATTTACTGGTATTTCTCAACCACTTTTTAATTTAAACATCCTTTTTAAAAAGTTATTTCTTAATTTGTGTCACAGCACACCTTCATTTACCCGAGGTACTGCTTCTGAGAAAGGAACTATCACATTTGAACATTTTACAAGCATAGGGTGTACAGTTCTTGAAGGAAGGGATTGTTTTTTAATAGTTATATGTCCTTATATTTTGGATTTTTAAAATCTTCTACTCTATAATGAACAGAATTTTAATTGAGAAAGATTTAAAACCGATGTTTCTATAATTCTATTAGTTCAGGTACTCTGCCATAAATGTATGCATATGCATTTTTCTTATGGAGATGATTTATAATTGAGGGTATCCAAGATGACAATAAGCATGCCTATGTAAGGATTTAAAGATCAAGATCTTACCTCAACTTATACAAGGAATAAATATGGTTAGGTTTTTATATGAACTTGAAATAATCCATGTATAATTAATATCATTACTTTTCTTCCTTAACCTGTCTGTTTTGTGTTAATATTACATTTTATTAACTTACTTATCGTATTCAACAAGACCCAGTGCTTATAGACTATCTTTTTATAATGTTAGCTGTTTTGTAAAGATTTTGAATGTAGCTCTACTGAAAGTTGTTCTTTGGGAAAACCTTTTTTTTATTTCCAAAAAACAAAATCTGAAACAGGGAAACAGGAGCTTCTGGCAGTGTAGAAGTAAAGCATGTAATTTTCTAGCCATTCAGCTGCTACCTATCCTGCCACCAGAGATTCAGTCTAATTATACTCACTGATCTGAGCGAGCCATAGAGAGAGACATGATGTATGTGAAAGGGGAGGTCCTTTGCAGAGTTAAAGCAATCTTTCTTTAAAAGCTAGCTCTGTCTTTGCCTTGATGCATGCTTTAACTGCTCCTTCCTGCCCACGATGCAAACCCAGATTGCAGTCTGGGTTTCTGTCACCAGTAGGTGACAGAGTGGAAGCTGAAGGAAATAACTTTAATCATAAGGAAGTCTAATTTTTCTATCCTTCAGTTCCACCAAGTGACAGGGTGATTTTTACTTTTCTCTTCAAGAATTCTAATATGCTAGGTGACTTTTAGGCTTCACTTTTTTTTTTTTGAAGTATCCCAGTGTTATGCCAACAAATGATCCTATAATCTGCAAGATGCCAGGATTTGGATCATATATGTACATCTGGTTAATTTTTTTTTTTTTTGAGTGTCGGAACACTGGACCCAGTGTCCACTTGACTCAGGTGGTATGGGGTTAGTGTTCTTGTTATTGACCCTAGGAAATTAGGTAGTGATTCTGTATTTCTGAATAAGTGTCAAAGGCTCCCATGGTAATCAAATTTTCTGACATTGATATAGATACTACGTGTTCATTTTTGTGGATTTTGACTGTTTTCTCACTCCTTATTTTAGTTTGTATAAATAAAATATTGAGAAAGTGATGTTACATGTATTTAGATAAAATGAACGTTTTTTGGGTAATTGGTTATGATTTTGGGGCAGTTAAAATAGCTTAGTTGAAGTTGCTTTTTAGAATAGAAATAAATTTGAACTGTAGAAATGCTTCTTGTGCCCCAGGACTCAAGTAGTCCCTTTGCAAGAGAAGCCATAACATAACTAAGTTCATATCTTAATTGTATTTTCAAGTGTCTTTTAGCACAAATGATGGTGTCATTACTTTATAAAACAATGCTTAATTTATTATTCTTTGAATTTAGTTTGAAAACTTTCTTCTTATTAGAAATCATTTGATTTACTTGCTGAATACAGAAAATCTTCCTGTAACCTCCAAATTTAGGACCCAGATTGTTTGAGTCTACAGACTTGAGTCAAAACTCACCACTGCTCCCTGCTTTTTGCCTCTTTTCATTATGCCAACTTGAGCAAATCATCTCTCTTCCTTCAAAGTATTTCTGATCTCCCCATGACATACCATTTCCTACATTACTTTTATTATATAAATAAACTCTTTAGACTTTTCCTAAACTAAAAGGAGGTATGGTAGGCAGTGTTAGAGGTGTATTAATTCCCCAATGCTGTGTAACAAATGACCACAAACAGTGGCTTGAAAACAACATGCATTTATTGCCTCACAGTTCTGTTGGTCAGAAGTTCTACACAGCATGGCTACTTTTTAGGTCAGCTTCTCTCAGACTTGAAGTCCAGATATCAGGTAAAATGAATTCATATCTCCAGACTTTGTTGAGAAAAGGGTGGGAGGAAGAAAATCCCCCAGCTGTTTGGAGCTCACTTTTATTGGTATTCAATTCCTTAAGGTTGTAGACCTGAGGTCCCTATTTCCTTGCTTGCTGTCAGCTAAGGGATATTCCAAACTCCTAGAGATGGGCACATTCCTTGTCATGCAGCCTCTTCCTTCTTTAAGGATTAAGGGCGGTGGGGGGTGTGGAGCAAGATGGCCAAATAGGAACAGCTCCAGTCTCCAGCTCCCAGTGGGAGCGACACAGAAGACCGGTGATTTCTGCATTTTCAACTGAGGTACTGGGGTCATCTCACTAGGGAGTGCCAGACAATCGGTGCTGGTCAGCTGTTGCAGCCAGACCAGCGTGAGCTGAAGCAGGGCGAGGCACTGCCTCACCTGGGAAGCACAAGGGGAAGGGAATCCCTTTTCCTAGCCAGGGGAACTGAGACACACAGCACCTGGAAAATCGGGTAACTCCCACCCCAATACTGCGCTTTAAGCAAATGGGCACACCAGGAGATTATATCCTGCACCTGGCCGGGAGGGTCCCACACCCACGGAGCCTTCCTCATTGCTAGCACAGCAGTCTGCAATCTAACCGCAAGGCAGCAGCGAGGCTGGGGGAGGGA